>NW_027120722.1:0-7366 GCF_030686945.1 Centruroides vittatus | reverse complement strand
TTAACGCAATTTGTTGTTCTAAACTCGGTGATACTAAAACTATAAATCTGAATTAGTAAGTTTTCAAAATATTTCAAAAAGTATCAGAAAAAGTCGAAAAACTCGAGTTTCAACTTTTCGATGTTCTATCGCGTCTACAGTAAAAATTTACATATATAAAATAAATATCTTCAGTAAGGTTTAACGCAATTTGTTGTTCTAAACTCGGTGATATCAAAACTATAGATCTGGATTAGTAAGTTTTCAAAATATTTCAGAAAGTATCAGAAAAAGTCGAAAAACTCGAGTTTCAACTTTTCGATGTTTTATCGCGTCTACAGTAAAAATTTACATATATAAAATAAATACCTTGAGTAAGGTTTAACGCAATTTGTTGTTCTAAACTCGGTGATACAAAACTATAGACTTGATTAGTAAGTTTTCAAAATATTTCAAAAAGTATCAGAAAAAGTCGAAAAACTCGAGTTTCAACTTTTCGATGTTCTATCGCGTCTACAGTAAAAATTTACATATATAAAATAAATACCTTAGTAAGGTTTAACGCAATTTGTTGTTCTAAACTCGGTGATACTAAAACTATAAACTTGATTAGTAAGTTTTCAAAATATTTCAAAAAGTATCAGAAAAAGTCAAAAAACTCGAGTTTCAACTTTTCGATGTTCTATCGCGTCTACAGTAAAAATTTACATATATAAAATAAATACCTTGGTAAGGTTTAACGCAATTTGTTGTTCTAAACTCGGTGATACAAAACTATAAACCTGGATTAGTAAGTTTTCAAAATATTTCAAAAAGTATCAGAAAAAGTCAAAAAACTCGAGTTTCAACTTTTCGATGTTCTATCGCGTCTACAGTAAAAATTTACATATATAAAATAAATACTTTGATAAGGTTTAACGCAATTTGTTGTTCTAAACTCGGTGATATCAAAACTATAGACCTGGATTAGTAAGTTTTCAAAATATTTCAAAAAGTATCAGAAAAAGTCAAAAAACTCGAGTTTCAACTTTTCGATGTTCTATCGCGTCTACAGTAAAAATTTACATATATAAAATAAATACCTTGGTAAGGTTTAACGCAATTTGTTGTTCTAAACTCGGTGATACAAAACTATAGACCTGGATTAGTAAGTTTTCAAAATATTTCAAAAAGTATCAGAAAAAGTCGAAAAACTCGACTTTCAACTTTTCGATGTTCTATCGCGTCTACAGTAAAAATTTACATATATAAAATAAATACCTTAGTAAGGTTTAACGCAATTTGTTGTTCTAAACTCGGAGATACTAAAACTATAGAACTTGATTAGTAAGTTTTCAAAATATTTCAAAAAGTATCAGAAAAAGTCGAAAAACTCGACTTTTAACTTTTCGATGTTCTATCGCGTCTACAGTAAAAATTTACATATATAAAATAAATACCTTGGTAAGGTTTAACGCAATTTGTTGTTCTAAACTCGGTGATAGCAAAACTATAAACTTGATTAGTAAGTTTTCAAAATATTTCAAAAAGTATCAGAAAAAGTCGAAAAACTCGACTTTCAACTTTTGATGTTCTATCGCGTCTACAGTAAAAATTTACATATATAAAATAAATACCTCAGTAAGGTTTAACGCAATTTGTTGTTCTAAACTCGGTGATAGCAAAACTATAGATTTTGATTAGTAAGTTTTTAAAATATTTCAAAAAGTATCAGAAAAAGTCAAAAAACTCGAGTTTCAACTTTTGATGTTTTATCGCGTATACAGTAAAAATTTACATATATAAAATAAATACCTTAGTGAGGTTTAACGCAATTTGTTGTTCTAAACTCGGTGATACAGAAACTATAGACCTGAATTAGTAAGTTCTCAAAATATTTCAAAAAGAATCAGAAAATGTCGAAAAACTTGACTTTCAACTTTTCGATGTTCTATCGCGTCTACAGTAAAAATTTACATATATAAAATAAATACCTATATAAGGTTTAACGCAATTTGTTGTTCTAAACTCGGAGATACTAAAACTGTAAACTTGGATTAGTAAGTTTTCAAAATATTTCAAAAAGTATCAGAAAAAATCGAAAAACTTGACTTTCAACTTTTTGATGTTGTATCGCGTCTACAGTAAAAATTTACATATACAAGATTAATATTTCAGTAAGGTTTGACACCAGGTGTGTTTTTGAACTCGGCTACATCAAAACTATAGTGTTGGATTAGTAGGATTTTGAAATATTACAATAAGTATCAGAAAAAATGGAAAAACTTGTGTTTTAACTTTTTAATGTTATATTGCGTCTACGTATAAAATTTTCATATACAAGATAAATACCTTAATAAGGTTTGACACGGTGTTGTTTTAAAATCAACTACATCAAAACTATAGTGCTTAATAAGTAAGTTTTATAAATATAACAAAAAGTATTAGTAAAAGTCAGAAAACATGTGTTTTAACGTTTCGATGTCTTATGTTGTCTACGTAAAAAGTTTACATATATACAATAAATACCTTTATAAGTTTTAACGCAGGTTGTTGTTTTAAACTTTGCAACATTCAAATTATAATGCTGGATTAGTAAGTTTTCAAAATATTACAAAAAGTATAAAAGAAAGTCGACTTGCACCGAGTTGCATTGACTTGCATCAACTTGCAGAAACTTGCACTGACTTGCACAGACTTTTATTGATTTGCACTGACTTGCATTGACTTGCACCAACTTGTACCAACTTGCAATGATCTGCATAGACTTGCACAAACTTGCACAGACTAGCATCCACTCGCACCGACTTGCATTGATTTGCACCAACTGGCATTCACTTACACCAACCTGCATCGACTTACATTGATTTGCATCGACTTATATTGATCTGCAGTGACTTGCCTAGACTTGAACCGACTGTCACTGACTTGCATAGACTTGCACCGATTTGCACCAATATGCATGGACTTGAACCAACTTAAACTGACTTGCACAAACTTGCACTGACTTGCATTGACTTACATTGACCTGCATCGACTTGCACCGACTTGCATTGACTCAAAATATCAAAAGTAGTATCAAAAAAAGTCGAAAAACTTGTGTTTCAACTTTTCGATATTTTATTGCGTCTACGAAAACATTTACATGTACAAGATCAATATTTCAGTAAGGTTTGACACGGTGTTTTTTTAAACTCGTAATACCAAAACTATAAACCTGGATTAGTAAGTTTTCAAAATATTTTAAAAAGTATCAGAAAGAAGTTAAAAAATTCGACTTTCATTTTTACAATGTTCTATCGCGTCTACAGTAAAAATTTACATATATAAAATGAATACCTTTATAAGGTTTAACGAAATTTGTTGTTTTTAACTCGGTGATATTAAAACTATAAACCTGGATTAGTAAGTTTTCGAAATATTTCAAAAAATATCAGAAAATATCGAAAAACTCGACTTTCAACTTTTCGATGTTTTATCGCGTATACAGTCAAAAATTTACATATATAAAATGAATACCTCTGTGAGGTTTAACGCAATTTGTTGTTCTAAACTCGGTGATAGCAAAACTTTAGATTTTGATTAGTAAGTTTTTAAAATATTTTAAAAAGTATCAGAAAAAGTCAAAAAACTTGAGTTTCAACTTCTGATGTTTTATCGCGTATACAGTAAAAATTTACATATATAAAATGAATTACTTGGTGAGGTTTAACGCAATTTGTTGTTTTAAACTCGGTGATAGCAAACTATAGACCTTGATTAGTAAATTTTCAAAATATTTCAAAAAGAATCAGAAAATGTCAAAAAACTCGACTTTCAACTTTTCGATGTTCTATCGCGTCTACAGTAAAAATTTACATATATAAAATAAATACCTATATAAGGTTTAACGCAATTTGTTGTTCTAAACTCGGAGATACTAAAACTGTAAACTTGGATTAGTAAGTTTTCAAAATATTTCAAAAAGTATCAGAAAAAGTCAAAAAACTCGACTTTCAACTTCTCGATGTTCTATCGCGTCTACAGTAAAAATTTACATATATAAAATAAATACTTTTGTGAGGTTTAACGCAATTTGTTGTTCTAAACTCGGTGATACCAAAACTATAAACCTGGATTAGTAAGTTTTCAAAATATTTCAAAAAGTATCAGAAAAAGTCGAAAAACTCGACTTTCAACTTTTTGATGTTGTATCGCGTCTACAGTAAAAATTTACATATATAAAATGAATTCCTTGGTGAGGTTTAACGCAATTTGTTGTTCTAAACTCAGTGATACTAAAACTATAAACCTGGATTAGTAAGTTTTTAAAATATTACAAGAAGTATCAGAGAAAGTCGACTTGCACTGATTTGTATATATTTACAATGACTTACACCGACTTGTCCCAACTTGAATCAACTTCCATAGACTTGCACAGACTTTACCGACTTGCATCAACTTGCATAGACTTGCACAAACTTGCATTGACTTGCAATGATTCGCATCGACTTGCGTAAACTTGCACCAGATTGCATTGACTTGCACCAACTTGCATGGACTTGCATCGACTTGCACTGATATGCATGAACTTGCATCGACTTGCAACGACTCGCACTAAGTAGCAATGACTTGCACTGACTCGCACCGACTTGAACGGATTTGTATGGACTTGCACCGACTTGCACTGACTTGTGCTGACTAGCATCTACTTGCATAGACTTGCACCGACTTGCACCGACTTGTACCGACTTGCAATTACTTGCATAGACTTGCACTGACTTGCACCGACTTGCATAGACTTGAACTGATTTGCATTGATTTACATGAACTTGCACAAACTCGCACCGACTTGCACCGACTTGCATTGACTTGCATAAACTTGCAAAAACTTGCACTGACTTGCACACACTTTTATTAATTTGCACTGACTTGCACACACTTTTATTAATTTGCAATGACTTGCATAGACTTGCTCTGATAAGCATTGACTTTCATATACTAGCATTGACTTGCATTGACTTGCACCGACTTAAATAGACTTGCATTAACTTTCACCGAATTGCATCGACTTTCACTGACTTGAGTAGATCTGCACCAACTAGCACCAATGTGCACTGACTTGCTCCGACTTGCATTGACTCGAAATATCACAAGAAGTATCGAAAAATTTCGAAAAACTTGTGTTTCAACTTTTCGATGTTTTATCGCATCTACGTAAAAAATTTACATATACAAGATTAATATTTCAGTAAGGTTTGACACCAGGTGTGTTTTTGAACTCGGCTACATCAAAACTATAGTGTTGGATTAGTTGGATTTTGAAATATTACAATAAGTATCAGAAAAAGTGGAAAAACTTGTGTTTTAACTTTTTAACCCTTTCCCTGCCGTCTGCCACGCCCCCTTATTTTGTAAAACGGCCAAGGTCAAAATAGGTAAATCAGGCAATATTATTTTAAAAATTCACCAAAAATTAAATTATTATTTGATTCATATGAAAAAAATCACATATATTTACCAATATAGTTAGTTTTAAATACGACATTTTTCAATAAAGTTTGTTTGAAAAATTTATGAGAAAAAAAAAATAATATATGATAATTGACATTCAAACTTGAAAATTTGTTACTTTTTGTCAAAATTAACATTGTCTGGTTACTTTATTCTTATTGTCACTGAGCAAGAATGACGTAGAATATTGTTCTGTACAATTTGATATTACATTTATGAACGTACGTTTATTCGTTGTGAAATTATCGCACATTATATCAAACATTTGTTTGAAATCTGAACTTTATTCTGCTTTCATCTAATATAATTAACTAATATACTTTATTCATTTCATATCAAACAAGACTATATATTTTTGTAATAAACATACGATTACCAATAGCAATAGATGTAACATTTGCTAATATTTTAGATTTAAAAAAAAATTAAAAATTAAAAATTAAAAAAAATATATAAAATATCAGAACTGAAGGTCATAACTTAAATATTTACGATATATTAACATATTATAGCTGAATAAACTTATTATAGCATAAATCAACTTATTATAGCAATATTATTGCATGAATATGCTAAAAATAAAATAAAAAATTATCAAAAAATGAAAAATTAAGAAAAAATAATTGATAATTAAAATTTTTTAAGTCGACAAAACACCACCTGGACGAAAATATGTAGAATGAACGATAAACAAGACAATGCCGTCAAGTGCTGACATCTGTTGTCGATAAATTTTATAAAAATCGATTGTTAACAGGGTAACGATCAATCGGTACCCTGGCCGTTTTGCTAAACGAATAGGGTAACGATAGATCGGTACCCTGGCCGGGAAAGGGTTAATGTTATATTGCGTCTACGTGTAAAATTTTCATATACGAAATAAATACCTTAATAAGGTTTGACACGGTGTTGTTTTAAAATCAACTACATCAAAACTATAGTGCTTAATAAGTAAGTTTTATAAATATAACAGAAAGTATTAGTAAAAGTCAAAAAACATGTGTTTCAACGTTTCGATGTTCTATGACGTCTACGTAAAAAGTTTACATATATACAATAAATACCTTTATAAGTTTTAACGCAGGTTGTTGTTTTAAACTTTGCAACATTCAAATTATAATGCTAGATTAGTAAGTTTTCAAAATATTACAAAAAGTATAGAAGAAAGTCGACTTGAACCGAGTTGCATTGACTTGCATCAACTTGCAGAAACTTGCACTGACTTGCACAGACTTTTATTGATTTGCACTAACTTGCATTGACTTGCACCAACTTGTACCAACTTGCAATGATCTGCATAGACTTGCACAAACTTGCACAGACTAGCATCCACTCGCATTGACTTGCACCGATCTGCACCAATATGCATGGACTTGAACCAACTTGAACTGACTTGCACAAACTTGCACTGACTTGCATTGACTTACATTGACCTGCATCGACTTGCACCGACTTGCATTGACTCGAAATATCACAAGAAGTATCAAAAAAAGTCGAGAAACTTGTGTTTATACTTTTCAATATTTTATCGCGTCTACGAAAAAATTTACATATACAAGATTAATATTTCGGTAAGGTTTGACACGGTGTTTTTTTTAACTCGTCTACATCAAAACTATAGAGCTGGATAAGTAAGTTTTCGAAAAATCACATTAAGTATCAGAATAAATCGAATAATTTGTGTTTCAACTTTTCGATGTTCTATCGTGTCTTCGTAAAAAATTTACATATACAAGATTAATATTTTAGTAAGGTTTGACACCAGGTGTGTTTTTGAACTCGGCTACATCAAAACTATAGTGTTGGATTAGTAGGATTTTGAAATATCACAAGAAGTATCAAATAAAGTCGAAAAACTCGACTTTAAACGTTTCAAATGTTGTATCGCGTCTACAGTAAAAATTTACGTATATAC
>NW_027120721.1:0-167703 GCF_030686945.1 Centruroides vittatus | reverse complement strand
AAGAAGAGTTAGTAGACCATCTCTGGGAGGTCCCCTCACCACGGACAGGAACCCACATCGAGGGGGTCATGTTAAAGGGTGCAAACCCTTGCCAGAGGCCTCATCAACATCTACCAGAGACGTTGAGGTGTAGTAATTGTCAGGCCGATAGATCTGTCCATTATGTATAATCCTTCTGTTCAATTCTGTATGCTCCTATAATTGTACTGTACATTAAATATCCTTTTTTATATTTAATGGTTGTCATCCTTGAGTACAGCCAATGCCTTATCACAACCTCACTGACCATCCCCCTACTTTAAACACCTTCCTACGACCAACATGACACAAGCTGCCGATAAGAAGAATCAAGCTTGCCGCTTTACCCCCACGGTTCTCACACTGGTGTAACTACAGTGATTAAGAACTTGAGAAACTGAATCAATATCAAGTGACTAAAGGCATGGAAAACTTGATTAAGAGCCTAGCAACTCTCGAAGAAACACAGGCCGCCTATTCGATCGAGAAACCTTTTCTTAAAAACCTATTCGATACAAAACAAAAAACAACAAAGCTTGAAAACAGTCAGTTCTCAAAATTATCACCTTATCTATCATCTTTTACAAGTTCTACAAGATCCTCAAGAATTGGTGTGATATGGTTGATAAAGACGTGCCCATACACAGCTATAACGAAGCTGTAACGGTTGGTTTGGTTGGCGTTGGTTTAAAGTTTATTGGCACAGGGCCACATAAGGGCCAAGCATGTCCGCCGACAACACTACGGGATATATATCTGTACATAAATAACAATAAAAATGAACAAAACAAAAAACAAAAAACCAATAACAAAAATATACAACAGTTAAACTGTGTATAACAACAACATGTATATGGATATAAATAAATAAATAATTAAATTTCTTTATAAATATTTGTAACTTTTAGAAAGTTCAATAATTTATCAACATTTGGCCTCTGGCCCAAAATCTCTTTAAAACTTGCATTTCCAAAATGCTGCCTACGAATCCGTTCAGAGGCGATGCAATTGCTCAGTATGTGCTTAACACTTACATTACAGTTGCAATACTGACATACAGGCTGGTCATCACCCTTCAAAAGGTATTGATGAGTCAGTCGAGTATGTCCAATTCTCAAACGAGTAAGAATGACCTCAGATCTCCTGTCATAAGGTTTCTTCTGTGTCCAATTTTCTATCACAGGTTTGATCTCGTGTAGTTTATTGTGGACTTGTGCGTTCCACACATTTTGCCATCTCTCCTCTAGTCGTTTTTTAACAACTAGCTTCAAGTCACCTCCTTCAATATGCATTGTATGCTGAGAAGGACTTGCTGACTTTGCAGCTGCGTCAGCTTCTTCATTCCCTCTTATACCTACATGGCCTGGGACCCAACAAAATTTTATAGAGAAATTCCTCGCAAAAAGATGGCAAATCAGCTTACGAATTTTAATCACTATGGAGTGAAAACTAGGTTCATACGAGATCAAAGCCTGAAGTGCACTAACTGAGTCAGTGTAAATCACGCAGCAACGATGACCTTTCCTATTTATATACTTTAGGGCTAAATAAATAGCCTGCAACTCCGCAGTAAAAATGGAAGACTTCGGTGCTATTTGCTCTGCCACGATTTCATCCTGGCAAACAAAGGCTAAGCCAACATAGTCATCCGATTTAGATCCATCTGTGTATATAGGAATTAAATTCCTGTCACAATGTTGAATTTCTGCGAAGTGCTGTCTATAAACGTAGTCTGGGGTGGTTTCTTTTAGAAACTGCTTTAAGCTTAAATCAACGTTTATCACAGGAATTGACCAAGGTGATATATTATCGACCTCGACCTGCGAAATGTTGCTTGTGTCCAGGTCAATCGTGCTGCTTACATTCTCCATTCTTATGTCAAATGTAGGGACACTACTTGGGCGAGCTGCAAATAATCTCCTCAGCTGACTATCTGAACAATCAGCTAAAAGTTTATTTTGAGATCTCTGTTTAATGTAATAAAAAAGAGACAACTGTTCTCTCCTAAGAGATAGTGGAGGCTCATGAGCATCCACATACAAACTTTGTACAGGAGAAGTTCGAAATGCACCAGTGCACAAACGCAATGCTTGATGGTGGATTGGATCCAGCATCCGAAGAGTAGATTCACGTGTAGAGCCATACACAACGCACCCATAGTCCAGCTTAGAGCGAACAAGGGCCCTATAAATCCTGAGCATAGAACATTTGTCTGCTCCCCAGGATGAGCAGCACAATACCTTTAACAGGTTTAAAGCTTTTAAACATCTACTCTTCAAATTGCGCAAGTGTGGTAAGAACGTCAATTTATGGTCAAACACGACACCCAAAAATTTTGCTTCGTTGACCATTGGGATTTTAACCCCATTTAGGTGAATTTCAGGGTCCAGGTGCAAACCACGCCTTCGGCAAAAGTGGATGCACGAGGTCTTCTCTACGTTAAAACTGAAACCATTGGTCTTGGACCAATTGTCTATTCGATTTAAGGAGGTTTGCAGTTGTCTCTCAATAAAACCCATGTTACTAGACTGACAGGAAATCTGAAAGTCATCCACATACAGAGAGTGTTTCACACTGGGAGGAAGACAGTTAGTTATACTGTTAATTTTTATTAGGAA
This sequence comes from Centruroides vittatus, assembly GCF_030686945.1. NCBI lineage: Eukaryota > Metazoa > Arthropoda > Arachnida > Scorpiones > Buthidae > Centruroides > Centruroides vittatus. The sequence continues at coordinate 165,067 of NW_027120721.1, read as the reverse complement.
CAGAGTTACACTCAAAATAGAACCTTGAGGGACACCCTCTTCTTGTGTGAAAGGCCTAGACAAAGTGTTGCCCATCCTGACTTGGAATCTTCGATTCTGTAGGAAGTTTTTTATAAAAATTGGCAAATTACCCCGCAATCCGAATTTGTGCAGATCACGGAGTATCCCGTATCGCCAACAGCGATCGTAGGCCTTCTCTATATCGAAAAACACAGACACTAAGTGCTGTCGTCTAATAAACGCTTCGCGTATAGATGTTTCAAGGTTTACTAAATTGTCTGTGGTACTTCTGTTCCTACGAAATCCACTCTGATGTGGTGAAAAGTAGTTCTTTTCCTCTAGGAGGAACATCAAGCGTCTGTTGACCATTCTCTCGAAAAGTTTGCAGAGACAACTAGTCAGAGAAATTGGTCTATAATTAGAGGGATTCTTGCAGTCTTTACCTGGCTTGGGAATGGGAATAATAATTGATAGCCTCCAAGAGTCAGGGAAAATACATTCTGTCCATATTCTGTTAAACAGATTCAGAAGGTTACTAAGGGAATTGCCTGACAGATTTTTAATCATGCTGTAATGGATTTTATCCGGGCCTACAGCAGTATTCCCCGAGCGAGAGATTGCAGTACATAGTTCTATTCTGCTGAATGGCACATTATATTCCTCATCAGATGGGGAGTGGAAGTTTAGATATTGTTTTTCAGTTTGGACTTTATAAGCCTGAAAATCCCTTGTATACATAATATTGCTGGATGAAGACGAAAATGTTTCACCCAACAAATCAGCAATACCTTTTATGTCACTGATTATTGTGCCATTACTTTCCAGCATGGACAGAGAGTGAGAAGCATATTTTCCATTGATTTTATGGATTTTATCCCAGACTGCTTTTGAGCTGGTGGAAGATGTTATGCTAGAAACATACTTCCTCCAAGAGTCCCTTTGGCTTTGCCTTCTTATTTTTCTGGCATTAGCCTTTGCTTTCTTAAAAGCAACCAAATTGTTAGCAGTGGGGTATCTTCTGAAAATCCCCCATGCTTTCTTTTGCTTTTTAAATGCTGCCTCGCAATTTTGATCCCACCATGGTTTCGGATGTTTTGGATATCTGGTTGACGTTTTCCCCATTGTTTTTTCGGCTGCCTGAATAATACTGGAAGTGACAACTTCGACTGCATCATTGATATCGGCAGTATTGACCATTTCCTCAGTGATATTAGCCAAAGAGGAAAAAGCAGGCCAATCTGCCGTTTCAAGTTTCCAGCGTGGTGGACGGGCTGTTTCACAGCTTTCTCTGCCTTGGTATTTTAGAAATATTGGGAAGTGGTCACTGGAAAGTGGATTAGATCCAACCTCCCATATAAACGCTGAAAACAGATTTGGGGTTGCTAATGATAGATCAATGGCAGTGAATGTTCTTGTTGGGGCGTGGAAGTATGTCACTTCTCCAGTATTAAATAAATATAGTTGGTGATTACCTATGAATCTTTCAATGGCTCTGCCTCGACGGTTGATATCGTGACTGCCCCACATTGGATTGTGGCCATTGAAATCACCAAGTAAAAAAAAAGGAGTTGGCAGCTGTTCAACCAATGCATCCAATTCATCCTCATTGACTCTGACATCTGGTGGCAAGTATATGGAACAAACTGTGACAGTGACGCCCATAGATATTCTGACTGCCACAGCTTGCAGCTCTGTTGTTATTTGTACCGGAAAAGACGGGATGCGGTTTGAAACCAGTACAGCCACACCTCCACTGGCGCGGGTGTGGCTGTCGTCATCTTTACGGTAAAGATCGAATCCTTTTAAAGAAATTCTTTCTCCAGGTTTTAGATGTGTTTCCTGGAGTGCCACGCAGAGAGATGAGGTAGATATGTCAGGTGTTTAACGTCAGAGAAGTTGTTGCGGAAACCACGACAGTTCCATTGGATTATTTTATAATCCATTATGTGTTTGAGGTAGCATTCTTTGCGAGGGTATCCCTCTTTAATTTAACAGGGGGTCTCTCTTTTGGAGGTGACTTTGGTTTTGTAACCTCCGTATTAGGCTCTTCGTCAGATATGTCAGAAAACTCACTCACAGATTGAGCTTCTGATTTTTTTGAAACTTTAGAGAGGGCTGCTTTCACTCTTTGTTTGTTAAGTGGGTTCTTACTGGCTTTTTTAGAACCCACATTTCTGGTTGTTACCCCTGTTTTAGGTAGGGGTGTCTTTGTCTTCTTGCTCTCTTTTTCTGGTGTTTGGGTAGATGGCAGTATTAAACATTTCGCATGGCGAGTAAAGGATTCACTTGGAGAGACAGAGATATCTGTTTGAACTGCACAAGTGTTTGTGGATTTCAAGACAGCAGCATAGGTCTTCTGCTTCAGTGGTGCACTTGAAGTGACCATGCGGCGAGCCTCTGGGTAAGGTACATTGTTGACTGTTTTCACTCGCTGGATCTCTTTCTCTCTCTGCCATGCAGGGCATTTTCGGGAGTAGGCAGGATGGGCATCCTTGCAGTTCACACAGCATGGGGTAGTTTTACATTCGGTACTCTCGTGACCTTCCGTCCCACACTGTGCGCATACGCTTTTCCCTCGGCAAGATGTTTGTGAATGTCCAAATCGCTGGCATTTAAAGCAACGCAGCGGATTTGGAACATATGGGCGAACTGGGCAGCGTAGATAACCGGCTGTAATAACAGATGGCAAAGTCGGTTTATTAAATGTCAGAATAAGATGTTTTGTAGGAATCAACTTGCCATCCCGACGAATGGAGATGCGTCGGACAGCAGTGACGCCTTGGTCTGAAAGACCGATCTGGATATCTGATTCATCTTCAGACATCAGATCGATCTCAGATATCACACCACGTGATGAATTCAAACTTCCATGTGGTGTGACTGTCACTTCAATTTCTCCTAAATTCTTTGTAGCTAAAAGTTTTGCCGATTGTTGAGGTGAGGCAGTTTCTACAAGTAGGTCCCCTGACCTCAATTTCTGTGTTTTCTTCAGGTGCCCAATGGTTGATTCGAATAACTTCTGGATCAAGAAAGGGGAGCATTTTGACAGAGGTTTTTCTCCAGTAGCATGCACTATCAAGTAGCATGGCTGGCTGGAAATGTTTTCATTTGTATTTTTTGGCATGTCTGGATTTTTTGGGGTTTTAGAATCCATATTTAAGAGTAGATATTCAGCTCCTAGTGACCCCACCCACCATGGGGCCCAACAAGGGGATGCCGTCACATGAGAGGATCCCATAGACCGTCACACCAGGGTTTCCCAGGAGCTATACCCTCACAATGCAGTCGAGAAGAGCACACCTTGTCTGACGTGTCCGCCCGGTCTGCATCGATCGGTTGACTCCAGGCCGAGGTCAAGAATGACTCAACGACCAGCCGATTGACTCAAACGGAGCCTGATTTGAGCCTCCCGTTTATCCGAAGCAGGGGCCAAAGCAGTGTGTTGGGGACGTTATGTTGCCCCTCAACTACCAGGATCCCCCTTTCCGGCATACGGGTCACCACGCACGGCAAACACGTGGGTGGGCGTTCAGATCCCAGGGATGGTAAAGAAGAGTTACTAAACCATCTCTGGGAGGTCCCCTCACCACGGACAGGAACCCACATCGAGGGGACGAAGCTGTAAGGCTTGCAGCATCTTTTTGGTGCCACTGATACCATAACCTTTTACCCTTCATTGTTGTTTCATGTACCTAGGAAAGGAGCTTTTGTTCAGAGGATAGCAAGGTTAGTTAGTTAGTTGGTTAAAGTTTATTGGCAACAAGGGCCACACGTAGGGCCCAAGCTGCGCCACAACTTATGGTATATATATGTACATAAATAACAATAAACAATAAAAATCAACAAAACAAAAAACAAAGAACCAATAACAAAAATATACAACAATTAAACTGCATGGGTTTTGTAACAACAAGATGTATATAGATATAAATAAATAAATAATTAATTAAATTTCTTTATAAATATTTGTAACTTTTAAAAAGTTCAATAATTTATCAACATTTGGCCTCTGGCCCAAAATCTCTTTAAAACTTGCATTTCCAAAATGCTGCCTACGAATCCGTTCAGAGGCGATGCAATTGCTCAGTATGTGCTTAACACTTACATTACAGTTGCAATACTGACATACAGGCTGGTCATCACCCTTCAAAAGGTATTGATGAGTCAGTCGAGTATGTCCAATTCTCAAACGAGTAAGAATGACCTCAGATCTTCTGTCATAGGGTTTCTTCTGTGTCCAATTTTCTATCACAGGTTTGATCTCGTGTAGTTTATTGTGGACTTGTACGTTCCACACATTTTGCCATCTCTCCTCTAGTCGTTTTTTAACAACTAGCTTCAAGTCACCTCCTTCAATAAACATTGTATGCTGAGAAGGTCTTGCTGACTTTGCAGCTGCGTCAGCTTCTTCATTTCCTCTTATACCTACATGGCCTGGGACCCAACAAAATTTTATAGAGAAATTCCTCGCAAAAAGATGGCAAATCAGCTTACGAATTTTAATCACTATGGAGTGAGAACTAGGTTCATACGAGATCAAAGCCTGAAGTGCACTAACTGAGTCAGTGTAAATCATGCAGCAACGATGACCTTTCCTATTTATATACTTTAAGGCTAAATAAATAGCCTGCAACTCCGCAGTAAAAATGGAGGAATTTGGTGCGATTTGTTCTGCCACAATTTCATTCTGACAGACAAAGGCTGACCCAACGTAATCATCCGATTTAGACCCATCAGTGTATATAGGAATTAAATTCCTGTCACGATGTCGAATTTCAGCAAAGTACTGTCTATACATGTAATCTGGGGTGGATTCCTTAGGAAATTGCTTTAAGCTAAGATCGACATTTATCACAGGAGTTGACCAAGGTGATATACTATAAAGCTCAGGCTGTGAAATGTTACCCATATCCAGGTCGATCGTGCTGCTGACATTCTCCATTCTTATGCTGAATGTAGGGACACTACTTGGGCGGGCTGCAAATAATCTTATCAGCTGAGTATCTGATACTATACAATCAACTGAAGATTTAATCTGAGATTTCTGCTTAATATAATAGAACAGAGACAACTGCTCTCTCCTGAGAGATAGTGGAGGCTCATAAGCATCCACGTACAAACTTTGGACAGGAGAAGTTCGAAATGCACCAGTGCACAAACGCAATGCTTGATGGTGGATTGGATCCAGCATCCGAAGAGTAGATTCTCGCGTAGAGCCATAGACAACGCTTCCATAGTCCAGCTTAGAGCGAACGAGGGCTCTATATATCCTAAGCATCAAACATTTGTCTGCTCCCCAGGATGAGCAGCACAGTACCTTTAAAAGGTTCAGAGATTTTAAACATCTACTCTTCAAATTGCGCAAGTGTGATAAGAACGTCAGTTTTTGGTCAAACACAACACCCAAAAACTTTGCCTCATTGACTATTGGGATTTTAACCCCATTTAGGTGAATTTCCGGGTCCAGGTGCAAACCACGCCTTCGGCAAAAGTGGATACAGGAGGTCTTCTCTGCATTAAAAGTAAAACCATTGATCTTGGACCAATTGTCTATGCGGTTTAGCGAGGTTTGCAGCTGTCTCTCGATGAAACCCATGTTACTAGACTGGCAGGAGATCTGAAAGTCATCCACATACAGAGTGTGTTTCACACTGGGAGGAAGACACTTAGCTATGCTGTTAATTTTTACTAGGAACAGAGTCACACTCAAAATACAACCTTGAGGAACACCTTCTTCTTGTGTGAAAGGCCTAGAAAAAGTGTTGCCCATCCTGACTTGGAATCTACGATTCTGCAGGAAGTTTTTTATAAAAATTGGCAAATTACCCCGCAATCCGAATTTGTGCAGATCACGAAGTATACCGTATCGCCAGCAGCGATCGTAGGCCTTCTCTATATCAAAAAACACAGACACTAAGTGCTGCCGTCTAACAAACGCTTCGCGTATAGATGTTTCAAGAATTACTAAATTGTCTGTGGTACTTCTGTTCCTACGAAATCCACTCTGATGTGGTGAAAAGTAGTTCTTTTCCTCTAAGAGGAACATCAGGCGTCTGTTTACCATTCTCTCGAAAAGTTTGCAGAGACAACTAGTCAGAGAAATTGGTCTATAATTAGAGGGATTTTTGTGGTCTTTACCTGGCTTGGGTATGGGAATGATGATAGATAGCCTCCAAGAGTCTGGAAAAGTATGTTCTGTCCATATTCTGTTAAACAGATTCAGAAGATTACTGAGGGAATTGTCTGATAGATTTTTAATCATGCTGTAGTGGATTTTATCCGGGCCTACAGCAGTATTCCCCGAGCGAGAGATTGCTGTACATAGTTCTATTCTGCTGAATGGCACATTATATTCCTCATTAGATGGGGAGTGGAAGTTTAGATATTGTTTTTCAGATCGCACTTTGTAAGCCTGAAAATCCTTTGTATACATAATATTGCTGGATGAGGACGAAAATGTTTCACCCAAACAATCAGCAATACCTTTTATGTCACTGATTATTGTGCCATTATTTTCCAGCATGGACAGAGAGTGAGAAGCATATTTCCCATTAATTTTATGGATTTTATCCCAGACCGCTTTTGAGCTGGTGGAAGATGTTATGCTAGATACATACTTCCTCCATGAATCCCTTTGGCTTTGCCTCCTTATTTTTCTGGCATTTGCCTTTGCTTTTTTAAAAGCTATCAAATTCTCAGCAGTGGGGTATCTTCTGAAGATCCCCCATGCTTTCTTTTGTTTTTTAAATGCTACCTCACAATTCTGATCCCACCATGGTTTCGGATGTTTTGGATATCTGGTTGACGTTTTCCCCATTGTTTTTTCGGCTGCCTGAATAATACTCGATGTGACAACTTCTACTGCATCATTGATATCGGCAGTATTGACCATTTCCTCAGTGATGTTAGCCAAAGAGGAAAATGTAGGCCAATCTGCCGTTTCAAATTTCCAGCGTGGTGGACGGGCTGTTTCACAGCTTTCTCTGCCTCGATATTCTAAAAATATTGGGAAGTGGTCGCTGGAAAGTGGATTACATCCAACCTTCCATGTAAACGCTGAAAACAGATTTGGACTAGCTAATGTCAAATCAATGGCAGTAAATGTTCTTGTTGGGGCGTGGAAGTATGTCACTTCTCCAGTATTAAATAAATAGAGTTGGTGATTGCCTATAAATCTCTCAATGGCCCTGCCTCGACGGTTTATGTCGGGACTGCCCCACATTGGGTTGTGGCCATTGAAATCACCGAGTAAAAGGAATGGAGTCGGCAGTTGTTCAACCAAGGCATCCAATTCATCTTCATCAATTCTGACATCTGGTGGCAAGTATATGGAACAAACTGTGACAGTAACGCCAATTGAAATTCTGACTGCCACAGCTTGCAGCTCTGTTGTTATTTGTACCGGTAAGGACGGGATGCGGTTTGAAACCAGTATAGCCACACCTCCGCTGGCACGGTTGTGGCTATCGTCATCCTTACGATAAAGATTGAATCCTTTTAAAGAAATATTTTCTCCAGGTTTCAGATGGGTTTCCTGGAGTGCCACACAGAGAGATGAGGTAGATAATGTCAAGTGTTTAATGTCAGAAAAGTTGTTGCGGAAACCACGACAGTTCCATTGGATTATTTTGTTATCCATTATGTGTTTGAGGTAGCATTCTTCGCAAAAGTGTCCCTCTTCAATTTCACAGAGGATTTTCCTTTTGGAGGTGAAATTGGTTGTGGCACCTCCATATTATTCTCTTCATCAGAGATATCAGAGAACTCACTCATAGATTGAGCCTCTGATTTTTTAGATTTAGAGAGAGCTGCTTTCACTCTCTGTTTGTTTAGTGGGTTCTTACTTGCCTTCTTAGAACCCAGGTTTCTTGTTGTGACCCCTGTTTTAGGTAGGGGTGCTTTTGCTTTTAGATTCTCTTTTTCTGGTGTTTCTTTTGATGGGATCAGTAGACATTTCGCATGGCAAGTGAGAGATTCTTTCGGAGAAACTGAAATATTCGTTTGAACTGCACATGTCTTTGTGGATTTCAAAACAGCTGCAAATGTCTTCTGTTTCAATGGTGCACTTGAAGTGACCATGCGCCGAGCCTCTAGGTAAGGTATGTTGCTAACTGTTTTCACTCGTTGGATTTCTTTCTCTCTCTGCCATGCAGGGCATTTCCGGGAGTAGGCAGGATGGGCGTCTTTGCAATTCACACAGCATGGAGTATTGGTACACTCAGCACTCTGGTGACCTTCACTTCCACACTGTGCACATACGCTCTTTCCTCTGCAGGATGTTTGAGAATGTCCAAACCGCTGGCATTTGAAGCAGCGCAGTGGGTTTGGAACATATGGTCGAACTGGACAGCGCAGATATCCTGCAGTAACAAATGATGGTAATGTTGGCTTTCCAAAAGTGAGAATGAGATGTTTAGTTGGTATCAACTTGCCATCACGACGAATGGAGATGCGTCGGACAGCAGTGACACCTTGATCTGAAAGACCGATCTGGATATCTGATTCATCTTCAGACATCAGATCGACCTCAGATATCACACCACGTGATGAGTTCAAACTTGCGTGTGGTGTGATGGTGACTGTTATGTCTCCTAGAGATGTCATTTTCAAAAGCTTTGCTGACTGTTGAGAGGAGGCTGCTTCTATCAGTAGGTCCCCTGACCTCAATTTTTGTATTTTCTTTAAATGTCCAATAGTTGATTCAAACAACTTTTGAATTAGGAAAGGGGAACACTTAGACATCGGTTTTTCAGTAGTACTATGTACTATGAGATAAATTGGTTGGTTGGAGGAACTGACCTCCTTTGGTTGTGATGCCATGGTGCTTGTGGTTTTTGAATTTGTTGAATCCATGTTTAAAAATAACTATTCAGCTCCTAGTGACCCCACCCACCATGGGGTCCAACAAGGGGATGCCGTCACATGGGAGACTCCCATAGACCGTCACACCAGGGTTTCCCAGGAGCTATACCCTCACAATGCAGTCAAGAAGAGCACATCTTGCCTGACGTGTCCGCCCGGTCTGCATCGATCGGTTGACTCCAAGCCGAGGTCAAGAATGACTCACCGACCAGCCGATTGACTCAAACGGAGCCTGATTTGAGCCTCCCGTTTATCCGAAGCAGGGGCCAAAGCAGTGTGTTGGGAACGGTATGTTGCCCCTCAACTACCAGGATCCCCCTTTCCGGCATACGGGCCACCACGCACGGCAAACACGTGGGTGGGCGTTCAGATCCCAGGGATGGTAAAGAAGAAATACCAAACCATCTCTGGGAGGTCCCCTCACCACGGACAGGAACCCACATCGAGGGGAAGATGCAAGGTAAATCCTATAAAGAGAGGTCTGCAATTCTAGGTGAATATTTTAACGAAGCATCTAGCAATGCCACCCCAATGGCAGGAATGCTGTGGCTACACAGTGTTCCATTCTTCAATGCTGCCATGTCTGAATGAGCGATGAAATAACAAAACCTCTGGACAAGATCTACAAAAAATTCACACATGGTGAGCCTGGCACAGAAAGGGCACTTCGGATTTACCAAACTTCCGTAAATAAATTTCGAACAGCATTGGAAGAGCAATTAAACCACGCTGAATTCTTCGCTATTGCTGGTCATACCAAAACTGCCTTACGTGTCGGACAATCAGTTTTGTCAACACTTATAAGAATGCTAGGAACAATGCAACAACAGCGTGCAGAAAGACTTGCAGTTGGAGGAAACATTAGAAAACAATGTCCAGCCTACGTAGATGATTCTGTTGATTGGCTCAGTGATCCTAGTACAGAGTATATAGGTTGGGTGCCCATAGACAAATGCCAGGCTACTTATCACAAGGAAGCCATTAGATACGAAGGGGAAGAAAACAGCAACTATGAAAGAAAATGGTTTTTGCTATTAGCTACAGCAATCGCTTATCAAGTTCAAAAAAGAGACCCACAATTCATATCATCTATTCAAGCCACAGAAGACACGATAGTAAAAACAGCAGTGGAGGAAGCAAAAAAACTAATAGCTGGGCTTGAAGGGCAAGCTGTTACCTTATTCCAACAACAAATTGCATCAGTAGATATAATATTTAACTCCTACTGGTTGAAAAAATTAGAAGTGAATAGCAGGAATGGGTATAAGGTTGTGAACAAATTCCTTTACCAAGTTGGCTTAGCTCCTATTGGCACCGAAAAGCGTGCTGAGCTAGTAAAGAGAAGTCGGAGCGAATTAATAAAAGGATTTGTTGAATTCACAACAATGATGACAAATATTTACACTCCACCATTTATTTGCACCTACTCCCGCTTCGACGACATGATTCCTGTAATCAGAAGTGTCTGTGTCACAAATTTCGAAAAAACCATAACTAGGCAGTCAGCAAACTGACGGAATAGTATTAATATGAAAATCGACGTTGAAGAAACCCTACGAATAGTTACTGACCTATATATAGCGGAGGAAATGGCCAACCTAGAAGGAGGCAACAATATCTTCAAGAGTTGTCACCTCTTTCACCAACTACTCCTCCAAAAAGTAACCTTATGAATATGCAGCTGGGGTAGTTGGTAATGCATTACAGGTGCAAATTTACGGTAAAGGAACAATCCCCAGAGCTGCCACTAGTGGAGAAGTAGCAGGACCAAGTGGAATTAGTGTTGCACCTAGCACAAGTGGTGCAACCAACCTCGACTCGACCATGACAAGTAGGGAGAGATAAGTCAGATGCTTCTGCTGATGATGATGCCTCAGTGGCAAGAGAAGTTGATTAAAACAGTTTGACCTCTACCTAGGCACATAGGTCATGCTGTTTCAGTTTTATTTTAATTATTGAATTTTAAATTGTTTTAATTCAAATTTTAGTTTTAATTTAATTTCAAACTTATTTATTTATTTAAATGTAGCAATTTTATCTCCTTTTAATCTAATTATCGAATATATGATCAATCTTACCAATGTAGACAACAAGTGTACGTCAATGATTTGAATAACAAAATTGTTGTTAAATTAGAATATAATCAACATGTATTAAAGTGAATTTATACACGTCTGTAAAAAATTCATAAAAGAATTTTGCAAAAATTTTTAATTCGAATAAGTACCAAATCTAGTCCAATTTAATTCATTTTAGTTTAACTCTTATTTAAATGAGTTTTAAAAGTGAAGCTCATTAATGTCTTGAAAGTTCGAGCTTAATTTTAATTTAAAGTTAATTTTCAGTAACCACTAAGTCAGCAGAAATGCATTGCCAAAAACCATCATCCCAACTTGAACCACAACAACAACCATCTGAGAGCCAGCCAAAGCTAAGTCAACCACCAACAATCCATCAAACCTTACACTTTCACAACCACAATCCGCAATCCAGCACACCGCAGTTCAAATTCCAAGATTAAAATAAAATAAAATCTAAGTTTAAATCCAAAATAAGCACTAAATTCAAAGACCAGCATCCTGACAGAGCCTCTACCAACTTTGTTATGACCTTCCAGAGTTAATTTTTGAAAATTATTTCCAAATTTTTTGTTACGATACAAGCGGCCGGCTTTTCTACCGAGTTGCGATACTTGTTGTATGTGTGTGCATCAGCTCCATCTTTCGATCGGTTTTTCGTCTAAAATACTTTATGGATATCGGACTTCTACACATTGTTGAAATCACCATAGTGTCAGCTATCCGTGAGTGTTACTTTTGTTAAAATCGGTCTATTAATTTTCGAGTTTCCACTGTTCGTATTTTCAGACTTTTGTCGGCCCGCATCGGGCTTGTGATCGTCTATCCGGCTGTTAATCAAACGGTTTCTGTTGGCCCGCGAGCCACTCTACAACCCATCCAAACCCAGTGTTCGTAGGTCTATTTTTCATGGAGTTATATAAGTTTTTAAAATTTTCCATTAGACAAAGGACAAGTATCGCGCCACGTGGTCAATTTAGCTACTCGGCGCGTTTCAACCGCACCGACGTATCACCTCTAACAAACGCTCACTGTGTTTTTCGGGCCTGTTAGGGACATGTTGGTGTTCAAACCTTCCCTTTTGGGTTTTCCGGCTTACCTCTTTGCTCCGGTTTTTATTTTTATTTCTGGCCTTATTCTGCTGTTCCACTTAGGTGTAGCCGATTGGCGTCTCTTTGTTCAAGGGTCCCTGATCTGACTTTTCCTCTCGTCTCTTCGTAACAATGCCTTCGACGCCTTTCTGTGCTCATTGTGTGAAAATTGTTGCCACCGACCTCTTCCACTGCTTCTACTAACTTCTAGCCATTCGGCTTGACCATCTGGCTTTGGTTCTCTGCCTCCCAGCTGCCCAGAGGCTAGTGCCTCCTGATTTTGTTTAGCTGCTAACTGCTTATTATACAATGAAGGATTCTGCCGTTGTAGACAACATCGCTCATGACGAGTCCATAATAACATGTTCGGAAGAACCCCCAGCTAATTTAGCAGATCTGGACACAACCAACTTTAGATAAAAAGAAATCCTAAGACATGCTAGCACACAATTAAAGCGCATAATGGACTTGCTTCCTGAGCCTTATAAGAGCAATATTAGGATCAAAAACGGTAGGAAAATTAAGGAAAGGGTCACTCAGCTTTTTGCTGACGTCAACAAAATGTTTGGCATTTTATGTGAAATTCGGGCTTCCAAAGAGGAGCGAAGCAATACTGTTCAACAACTAATAAACATAATATAAGAAATATGCACTAACAATAGCAATAATTAAACCGCCAAGCTGTCCACTACAAAACAGAGGACATATGCTGAAATTGTAAGCAGCAACAGTGCTGCTAGCAATACCACAAAAACAATATATAAATCGTTGTCCACCAAACTTGTACATGAAGGTAGGGGAGGTAACAACGCAGTGATAATATACCCTATTAAAAAGACTCAGGAAGACAACGTAAACATAGAACAAATAACAAATACCATAAAAAAAGAAATACAACCCCAAAAACTGGAGACACAAGTCAAGGGTATTAGGATAATCAGGAACGACAACATATGAATCAGAGTACAAGAGCTAAAGGAGAAAGAAACCTTAAAAAGGGAAATAGAGAAAAATTCAGTAAATAAAAGATAAAATCAAATGCCAGGTATAAAAGGGGAGAAAATTGGTTGGTTGGTTAAAGTTTTTTTACACAAGGGCCACATAAGAAGTGATTATATGTAAGTACATAAATAACAATAAAAATGAACAAAACAAAAAACAAAAACCAATAACAAAAATATACAACAGTTAAACTGTGTATAACAACAAGATGTATATAGATATAAATAAATAAATAATTAAATCTCTTTATAAATATTTGTAACTTTTAGAAAGTTCAATAATTTATCAACATTTAGCCTCTGGCCCAAAATCTCTTTAAAACTTGCATTTCCAAAATGCTGCCTACGAATCCGTTCAGAGGCAGTGCAATTGCTCAGTATGTGCTTAACACTTACATTACAGTTGCAATACTGACACACAAACTGGTCATCACCCTTCAAAAGGTATTAATGAGTCAGTCGAGTATGTCCAATTCTCAAACGAGTAAGAATGACCTCAGATCTCCTGTCATAGAAGATTGTACACAGAAGAAACCCTATCATAGGTTTGATCTCGTGTAGTTTATTGTGGACTTGTGCGTTCCACACATTTTGCCATCTCTCCTCTAGTCGTTTTTTAACAACTAGCTTCAAGTCACCTCCTTCAATAAACATTGTATGCTGAGAAGGACTTGCTGACTTTGCAGCTACGTCAGCTTCTTCATTCCCTCTTATACCTACATGGCCTGGGACCCAACAAAATTTTATAGAGAAATTCCTCGCAAAAAGATGGCAAATCAACTTACGAATTTTAATCACTATGGAGTGAAAACTAGGTTCGTACGAGATCAAAGCCTGAAGTGCACTAACTGAGTCAGTGTAAATCACGCAGCAACGATGACCTTTCCTATTTATATACTTTAGAGCTAAATAAATAGCCTGCAACTCCGCAGTAAAAATGGAAGAATTCGGTGCTATTTGTTCTGCCACGATTTCATCCTGGCAAACAAAAGCTAAGCCAACATAGTCATCCGATTTAGATCCATTGGTGTATATAGGAATTAAATTCCTGTCACAATATTGAATTTCTGCGAAGTGCTGTCTACAGACATAGTCTGGAATGGTTTCTTTTGGAAACTGCTTTAAGCTTAAATCAACATTTATCACTGGGATTAACCAATATGGAATACTATTAACCTCAACCTGTGAAATGTTGCTTGTGTCCAGGTCAATCGTGCTGCTTAGATTCTCCATTCTTATGTCGAATGTAGGGACACTACTTGAACGAGCTGCAAATAGTCTTTTCAGCTGAGTATCTGAACAATCAGCTAACAGTTTATTCTGAAATCTCTGTTCAATATAATAAAAAAAAGAGACAACTGTTCTCTCCTAAGAGATAGTGGAGGCTCGTGAGCATCCACATACAAACTTTGAACAGGAGAAGTTCGAAATGCACCAGTACACAAACGCAATGCTTGTGGTGGATTGGATCCAGCATCCGAAGAGTAGATTCTCGTGCAGAGCCATACACAACACATCCATAGTCCAGCTTAGAGCGGACAACAGCTCTATAAATCCTGAGCATTAAACATTTGTCTGCTCCCAGAATGAACAGTATAATACCTTTAAAAGGTTCAGAGCTTTTAAACATCTACTCTTCAAATTACGTAAGTGTGGCAGGAACGTCAATTTATGGTTCAACACAACCCCAAGAAACTTAGCCTCGTTGACCATTGGGATTTTCACCCCATTTAGGTGAATTTCAGGATCCAGGTGCAAACCACGCCTTCGGCAAAAGTGGATGCACGAGGTCTTCTCTACATTAAAACTGAAACCATTGATCTTGGACCAATTGTCTGTCCGATTTAAAGAGGTTTGCAGTTGTCTTTCAATAAAACTCATGTTAGTAGACTGACAGGAGATCTGAAAGTCATCCACATACAAGGAGTGTTTCACACTGGAAGGAAGACACTTAGCTATGCTATTAATTTTAATTAGGAACAGAGTTACACTCAAAATAGAACCTTGAGGAACACCTTCTTCTTGTGTGTAAGGCCTAGATAAAGTGTGCCCATCCTGACTTGGAATCTTCGATTCCGTAGGAAGTTTTTTATAAAAGTTGGCAAATTACCCCGCAATCCGAATTGGTGCAGATCACGAGAGTATTCCGTATCGCCAGCAGCGATCATAGGCCTTCTCTATATCGAAAAACACAGACACTAAGTGCTGTCGTCTAACAAACGCTTCGCGTATGGATGCTTCAAGCTTTACTAAATTGTCCGTGGTACTTCTGTTCCTACGAAATCCACTCTGATGTGGTGAAAAGTAGTTCTTTTCCTCTAAGAGGAACATCAAACGTCCGTTTACCATTCTCTCAAAAAGTTTACAGAGACAACTCGTAAGAGAGATTGGTCTGTAATTAGAGGGATTCTTGCAGTCTTTACCTGGCTTGGGAATGGGAATAATGATTGATAGCCTCCAAGAGTCAGGAAAAGTATGTTCTGTCCATATTCTGTTAAACAGATTCAGAAGATTACAAAGGGAATTGTCTGACAGATTTTTAATCATGCTGTAGTGGATTTTATCCGGGCCTACAGCAGTATTCCCCGAGCGAGACATCGCTCTATGTAATTCGATTCTGGTGAATGGCACATTATATTCCTCATTAGATGAGGAAGTGAAAGTTTAAGTACTGTTTTTCACTTTGAGCTTTATAAACCTGAAAATTCCTTGTATACATAATATTGCTGGATGAAGCCGAAAACGTCTCACCCAACAAATCAGCAATACCTTGTATATCACTGATTATTGTGCCATTATTTTCCAACATGGACAGAGAGTGAGAAGCATATTTCCCATTAATTTTATGGATTTTATCCCAGACTGCTTTTGAGCTGGTGGAAGATGTTATGCTAGATACATACTTCCTCCAAGAATCCCTTTGGCTTTGCCTCCTTATTTTCCTGGCATTTGCCTTTGCTTTTTTAAAAGCAATCAAATTCTCAGCAGTGGGGTATCTTCTGAAAATCCCCCATGCTTTCTTTTGCTTTTTAAATGCTGCCTCGCAATTCTGATCCCACCATGGTTTCGGATGCTTTGGATATCTGGTTGATGTTTTCCCCATTGTTTTTTCAGCTGCCTGAATAATACTCGAATGTGACGGCTTCAACTGCATCATTGATATCAGCAGTATTGACCATTTCCTCAGTGATTTTAGCCAAAGAAGAAAATGCAGGCCAATCTGCTGTTTCAAGTTTCCAGCGTGGTGGACGGGCTGTTTCACAGCTTTCTCTGCCTCGGTATTTTAGAAATATTGGGAAGTGGTCACTAGAGAGTGGATTAGATCCAACCCCCCATGTAAATGCTGAAAACAAGTTCGGACTAGCTAATGATAAATCAATGGCAGTGAATGTTCTTGTTGGGGCATGGAAGTATGTCACTTCTCCGGTATTAAATATATACAGTTGGTGATTGCCTATAAATCTCTCAATGGCCCTGCCACGACGATTGATGTCGGGACTGCCCCACATTGGATTGTGACCATTGAAATCACCGAGTAAAAGGAATGGAGTTGGCAGCTGTTCAACCAAGGCATCCAATTCATCCTCATTGACTCTGACATCTGGTGGCAAGTATATGGAACAAACTGTGACAGTAACGCCAATTGAAATTCTGACTGCCACAGCTTGCAGCTCTGTTGTTATTTGTACCGGTAAAGACGGGATGCGGTTTGAAACCAGTACAGCCACACCTCCACTGGCGCGAGTGTGGCTGTCATCATCTTTACGGTAGAGATCGAATCCTTTTAAAGAAATTCTTTCTCCAGATTTCAAATGTGTTTCCTGGAGTGCCACGCAGAGAGATGAGGTAGAGATGTCAAGTGTTTAACGTCAGAAAAGTTGTTGCGGAAACCACGACAGTTCCATTGGATTATTTTATAATCCATTATGTGTTTGAGGCAGCATTCTTTGCAAAGGTATCCCTCTTTAATTTACAGCGGATTTTCCTTTTGGAGGTGAGGTTGGTTGTGTAACCTCCTATTAGTCTCTTCATCAGAGAAGTCGGAGAACTCACTCATAGACTGAGTCTCTGACTTTTTAGATTTAGAGAGGGCTGACTTTCACTTTTTGTTTGTTAAGTGGGTTCTTATTAGCCTTTTTTGAACCCACATTTCTGGTTATTACCCCTGCTTTAGGTAAGGGGTGTCTTGTCTTTTGCTCTCCTTTTCTTCTGTTTGTGTAGATTGAGTATAAAACATTTCGCATGGCGAGGTAAGAGATTCACTTGGGAGAACAGAAATATCTGTTTGAACCCCACAAGTGTTTGTGGATTTCAAGACAGCAGCAAATGTCTTTCTGTTCAGTGGTGCACTTGAAGTGACCATGCGCCGAGCCTCTGGATAAGGTATGTTGTTCACTGTTTTTACGCGTTGAATCTCTTTCTTCTCTTTGCCATGCAGGGCATTTCCGGGAATAGGCAGGATGGGCATCCTTGCAGTTCACACAGTGTGGAGTACTTTTACATTCAGTACTGTCGTGACCTTCAGTTCCACACTGTGCACATAAGCTTTTGCCTCGGCAGGAGGTCTGGAATGTCCAAATCGCTGGCATTTAAAGCAACGCAGCGAATTTGGAACATACGGGCGAACTGGACAGCGTAGATATCCTGCTGTAATGAACGATGGCAATGTTGGCTTTCTGAAAGTCAAGAATAAGATGTTTTGTAGATATCAACTTGCCATCCCGACGAATGGAGATGCGTCGAGACAGCAGTGACACCTTGGTCTGAAAGACCGATCTGGATGTCTGATTCATCTTCAGACATCAGATCGATCTCAGATATAACACCACGTGATGAGTTCAAACTCATGTGTTGTGTAATGGTGACCTCTATGTCTCCCAATGTCTTTGTTGACAAAAGTTTTGCCAACTGTTGAGGTGAAATTGCCTCTAGGAGTAAATCCCCTGATCTTAATTTTTGAATTTTTTTCAAATGTCCAATGGTTGATTCAAACAATTTTTGTATTAGAAAAGGAGAACGTTTAGAAAGAGGTGTTTCACTGATAGCGTGAACTGTAAGGTAAGTCGGTTGGTTTAGATAAAGATGTGGTAGATGATGTCAAGTGTTTAACGTTCAGAGAACTTGTTGCGGAAACCACGACAGTTTCATTGGATTATTTTATAATCCATTGTGTGTTTGAGGCAGCATTCTTTGCGAGGGTTTATCCCTCTTTAATTCAAACAGGGGGTCTCTCTTTTGGAGGTGACATTGGTTTTGTAACCTCCACATTATTCTCTTCATCAGAGATATTATAGAACTCTCTCACAGACTGAGTCTCTGATTTTTTAGATTTAGAAACAGCTGCTTTCACTCTGTTTGTTTAATGGGTTCTTACTAGCCTTTTTATAACCCAGGTTTCTCGTTATTACCCCTGTTTTAGGTAAGGTGTTTTCGGTTTTACATTCTCTTTTTCTGGTGTTTTTTTGATGGGATCAGTAGACATTTCGCATGGCGAGTGAGAGATTCTTTCTGGAGAAACTGAAATATCCGTTTTGAACTGCACGTGTCTTTGTGGATTTCAAAACAGCTGCAAATGTCTTCTGTTTCAATGGTGCACTTGAAGTGACCATGCGCCGAGCCTCTGGGTAAGATATGTTGCTAACTGTTTTTACTCGCTGGATTTCTTTTTCTCTCTTGCCATGCAGGGCATTTCTGGAAGTAGGCAGGATGAGAATCTTTGCAATTCACACAGCATGGAGTATTGGTACACTCAGTGCTCTGGTGACCTTCAGTTCCATACTGTGCACATATGCTCTTTCCTCGGCAGGATGTTTGAGAATGTCCAAACCGCTGGCATTTGAAGCAGCGCAGTGGGTTTGGTACATATGGTTGAACTGGGCATCGAAGATATCCCACAGTAATGAATGATGGCAATGTTTGTTTTCCGGAATTGAGAATGAGATGTTTGGTCGGTAACAACTTGCCATCACGATGGATGGAGATGCGTCGGACAGCAGTGACACCTTGATCTGCAAGACCGATCTGGATATCTGATTCATCTTCAGACATCAGATCGATCTCAAATATCACACCACGTGATGAGTTCAAACTTGCATGCGGTGTGATGGTGACTGTTATGTCTCCTAGAGATGTCATTTTCAACAGCTTTGCTGACTGTTGAGAGGAGGCTGCTTCTATCAGTAGGTCCCCTGACCTCAATTTTTGTATTTTCTTTAAATGCCCAATAGTTGATTCAAACAACTTTTGAATTAGGAAAGGGGAACACTTAGACATAGGTTTTTCAGTAGTACTATGAACTATGAGATAGGTTGGTTGGTTGGACAAACTGACCTCCTTTAATGGTAATGCATCAGTCCTTGTAATTTTTGATTTTGATAATCCATGTTTAGAAATAACTATTCAGCTCCTAGTGACCCCACCCACCATGGGGCCAAACAAGGGGATGCCGTCACATGGGAGACTCCCATAGACCGTCACACCAGGGTTTCCCAGGAGCTATACCCTCACAATGCAGTCAGAGAAGAGCACATCTTGTCTGACGTGTCCGCCCGGTCTGCATCAATCGGTTGACTCTAAGCCGAGGTCAACAGTGACTCAACGACCAGCCGATTGACTCAAATGGAGCATGATTTGAGCCTCCCGTTTATCCGAAGCAGGGGCCAAAGCAGTGTGTTGGGGACGTTATGTTGCCCCTCAACTACCAGGATCCCCCTTTCCGGCATACGGGACACCATGCACAGCAAACACGTGGGTGGGCGTTCAGATCCCAGAGATGGAAAAGAAGGGTTACTAAACCATCTCTGGGAGGTCCCCTCACCACAGACAAAAACCACATCGAGGGGCCAAAAGGTATTAAGATTTTTTAAGAAAGATGTACTGGGAATTTGCAAGAAAAGCCTTGTTGACATTGGAACATGTATGATCATATTATTCATAACACACATCTGAAAGCATTAAATGAACTGGGTGAAGATGCATCAGAACTTACTGTGGCAGTTTACAGACTTTTTGATGAATGGCCTGCTCGGTGGGAAAGTTATAAAGCTGTGCAAGAAAAGCTCAAGTTGCCCAAGCATAGATTTATAAAACACTCAACAACACATTGATGCTGCAACATGGAATGTCGGCCAAGGTTAATTGAGCAGTGGGAGGGCATAACTTACTACTTCTTAAAGTATATTCATTCGAGTAAACAAAGCATCATGGCAAGTGCTTTGTAAAGAAGTATATCTTGCTTATTGAAGATTCCTTCCATGAAAGCAGTAATACTACAAGGCATTTCAAGTGCAGAAATTTTCACAAAATATACATCATTTTTTCAAAGAGAAGAACCTCTAATACATCTCCTGTACAGCAAACTGCAAGACTTGTTTCTAAAGCTAGTTACTAGAATTTTGAAAGTAGATATTTTGAAGCTTGTCTTTCAATCTAAGTCTGCTATGCATGATAGTAATATGTTAAATCCAAAGAAATTATTTGACAAGACAAATCTTTTGCCATCAAGGAAATTATTTGCAGCACTGAGGTCGCCAGTAAGTTGAGTAAATTATCTCAAAAAGATCAATTGCATTTTCGCAGTTGCTTACAGAAACACTATGTTGTGGCTTCCATATATGTGATAGAAAAAGCTCCAATTCAATGCAAACTGTTGAAATCATTGACATGTCTTCAACCAAGTAATATTAGTGAAAAAAGCACTTATGAGGACATTGTAAGCATTGCAAGAGCTCTTCCATGTAACATTGCTGAGGATACTTTGCAGAATGAGTGGTGGCTACTTCAATTTGAACAAGTTGAGAGAGATTGGAAAGACAACAGATCAGAGAATTGATTATTATTGGAGTCAGTATTTTAAATTGGTTGACTCCCTTGGGAATGCACGATATCCCAGTGTAACCAAATTAGTGAAATCAGCATTGACTCTCTCTCATGGCAATGCTGATGTGGAACAGGGATTTTCAATTTCATGCCGGGCACTTCCTCCTGATAGAGCATCAATGTCAAAAAGAATGCTTAATTCACTTTTGATTGTTAAGGAGGGACTAAACATGTATGACCAAAGCCCATACCTTGTACCTATCACAAAGAATCTACTGAAATTAGCTGCCTCGGCACATAGAAATTATCAAGAACAATTGGAAAATGAAAAGAAGTTAAAAGAAGAGGAAACAGAAAAAAAAGCAGAAGAGGAAGCACAAACATTTTGAAAAACATCAAAAGAAATCTGTTTGTGACAAGGAAAAGATTATGGCACTGCAGCAGAGTTTAAAACAGAAAAAAGTAGAAGTGAATTATGCGAAACAGGCCAAGTTTTGTTTGAAGCGGCAAACAAAAACTGGAGGCCATAGCAAGAATATGAATGAAATACGGGCAGCACATGTCATGCTTGTTAGTGTTAAGTGTTCAAAAGTAGGAGGAAGCAAAAAAGAAGGAAGCTGAAAACATCCAGAAAAATCTTAATAAAAGATCATCTTTTATGACTGATTATTTACAGAAGAAGCCAAAGACTTATTAAATATTCATGGTTTACTGGAAATATTGCAGTATATACAAAATTTTTAAAATGTATTTAACCATAACAATAAAAAAAATTTTTACTGCTATTTTGCTGAGTTTTCCTTCCATGTTTTCACTTTGTTTTGTCACTATTGCACAAACTTTTTCTGTGTTTCAACTCACTTTTCCAGAGGGAAAATGGCACTCTGAGGCCTGTATAACCACATAGATGATTTGGAAGGAACTGAAATACAACACAAAACAGTGAAACATGCAGAAAATTTTGTATATCCTGTTACTGGTGTTCATACCCGAACTATTGAGAGTGGTGATGTTTGAAAAACAGAAAAAACCTGAAATTTCATTACACAGAACAATTGTGCGATTCTAATTTGTATGCTTTATGTATAAAAAGTTAATGAAGTAAGAATAACTGTGGCCAGGAGAAAAATTTGAAACATTTACACAACACACAGACAGAATCTATCCAGGTGCAGAACGTTTGCTGATATGGAAGGAACCTGCAACTGTTCCTGCTGCTCCAGAAGCGAAAAATCAAGAAGGACAAAGGTTGTAAGAGGAAGAAGGGTGTCAATTGCACTGAAGAAAAATCAAAGAAATTAAAGAAGCAGAACAGTCATAACCAACATTTGCAAATCTGCAGCTTCTAAAAAGCAGATTATAGTTGATGAATGAAGGATAACAATAGTGAGTAATGTTTAATTGATTCATTTTTATTTAGGTAGTTATGGGTTAGCAGGACACCAGTCAAAAATTAGAACCTTTTTTGATCATTGCAAATTTTTATTTTGTCTTATTTCTTTGGTTAAATCTACCTTTGGTGGACAAAATGGCAACTTGTCTCTGGTTCCAGCAAACAGAAGAAAGGACAAGGAAATAAAAAAGGATTGCTGTAGCCTGCATTCTGTAGAAAGTGATTATAAAATCAAATCTAAAAGGCACATTTTATGTTCATCATCAAGCCCCTTGAACTTTCCAAAGTTCCCCCACATAAGCGTCCTCAGACAGAAAACACAAAGAGAACGCCATTACAACAGAATTTAGAAGTATGTGCAAATTCACCACAAAAAAGGAATAAGCTTGTTGACCAGCAGGATCCTCAGCATGAAAGCTCAACTGTAGATACTGAAGTTACTGGTGGGCCTGTTTATAACTATATTGATTTTGAAGAAGGAAGGAAGAGCAATATGGTAAATGCTGCATATCAAACTAATAATGACCTGGAACTAATTATTACAGAATATAAGAAAACTGTTAACAAACTAAAAACTACACTTTGGAGAAAGAATGCAAAATTGGCAGATTTACAGGAGCAGCATGATAAAAATGCTCTAAAATTGAAGGCCTACGAAAAAGATAATTTGATTGAAACAGTAGGAAAAATAGCAGCATTAGCTAAAACTGGGAACACTGGAGCAGTATTTCTTGTTGACCAGATTCTCAATTTTGATAAATGAAAACAAATGGAGTAATGATGTAATTCGTGAATGTATTTTATGGAAAGTTAAATCACCAAAAGGTTATGATCATGCTTGCGTTAGAAAGCTGCTTCGTTTGCCTTGTAAGTCAACTCTTGCAAAGTATGTAAACCAAGCTTCAGGTGCAATTGGTATCACACCTATTAAAGCAAAGGTTACGTACTGAAAAAGAAAATTTTACATCTGCAGAAGAATGCTATGCTTCATTAATTATGGATGAAATGATTATTGATCAGAAGCTAGTTTATGATAAGAAGTTAGACAAAATATTTAGTTTTGTCAAAACAGGTAAACATGGAAAGGTTTGTGAACCTCAAAAAGCAGCCAACTGCATGTTGTGCTTTCTCCTCGGGGGACTTACCCAACAGGTATTGCATAAGATGATGAATTTTTTCACATTCTGTTTAAAAGGTGCTGAATTGCTAAGGATGATGCTTGATGTTTTGTCAGAGGTAGAAAACTTAGGTTTTTCAGTGATATGTATTGTTGCTGATAATCAGACAAATACAGCCATGTTCAAAGCTCTTGGAAATGGAGAACTTTTACATAAAATACCTCATCCATGTAACACCACAAGACCCCCCTCTTTGTCATTTGATCCAAATCACATAATGAAGAATTTGCAATCCACATTATTGGAAAGAAAGATGACAGATGGAAATGAATGTATTGATGGAGGTTACTATCTAAAGATACTTTTAAATATACAGAAAAATATTCTAATTAAACCAGTGAGATTCCTAACACGTGCACATGTATTTCCATCTAATCTTAAAAAAATGAAAGTAAAGAGAGCAAGAGACATATTCTTACCTGAGCTCTGGACAATGAAGTTGTCGTGTTATCAATCAATTGCGCAGCTCCGGATACTGATCACTTGATATGCCAGGACGTTCTGTTAGCAAAGGCGTTTCAGGTAGACTGATCCGATTTACGTCATAATAGGAGTAAAGAAATTGAGCCGAAGGGAGTCAAGCATGCTGCAGGTTGACATTACTAATCGATCATCACTTGCGAGCATAGCATCGGCCATTTTTCTTTTAAAATTGTAAATTTACCACCACTGATTATCAGAAATTATGATTTTATCTGTTATTTTTATTCAAGTTAAGCAGAAAAAGGACAAGCACCAATGGACTTCAAGAACTCATATAAACTGGGAGCTCTTCAAACAAAAATTTGCAAAAAAGTGGAGAACATACAACTTTAGACAAACTGACGACAAAAGAGATCTAGAAAAATATGTTGAATTTATTACTACAATTATCAACCACACAGTAAGAGAGACAACTCAAAGTAAAAGAATTAAACGGACTACCACAATTTGGTGGACTGCAGAACTTACCCAAAGCAAAAGAGAGGTCAGAAGGATAAGGAAACAATTAGAAAGATCAATCGAAAGAGAACAAAAGAAAAAGGAGTACAACAGGGCACTCAAAGTGTATAAAAAGAAAATTAACAAACAAAGGTCTCTCGCTTGGAGAGAATTCTGCAGTAAACAGTGCAAGAGAGATCCATGGAATGTGCCATATCAAATAATATTCAAGAAACGGGAGCCAACACATATTCCAGACATCCTGAGTAATAATCAGACAGTTATAAGTGTGGAAGAAAACATCAAACAGATTCTCGACTTCCATTTTCCAAATGATGACGTTAAAACAAACCTACCAATTCACAAAGAAATTAGACAACAGGGCCTCCAAACTCCAGACACTAACAACGACAGACCGTTTACGTTCAAAAAAATTCAAAAGGCCATCAACTCGCTTGCTAATAAGAAGGCCCCTGGGCTGGACCAAATTACAGCGGAAATGATAAAAAGAATACACAAGCACATCCCTATTGTACTAGTCCATCTTTACAATGTTTGTCTGAGACTTGAATGTTTCCCGACGAGTTGGAAACAAGCAAACGTCAAATTAATCCCCAAAAAGGATAATCCGAGCAAGCCAGAGGACTTTAGGCCCATAAGCCTACTACCAGTGTTGGGAAAAATTTTAGATGGCCTCATAATAAAAAGAATCAATTGGCACCAATACAGGAGCAAAAACATGAATGAAAACCAAATGGGCTTTAAACAAGGGAAATCAACAATCGACGCAGCAATGAAAGTTAAAGAGTTTGTCCACAAAGCATGGAAAAAGGGACAACACGCAATGTTGATAAAAATAGATTTCAGAAAGGCATTTGACCACATGTGGTGGCCTGGGATACTACAAAGATTAAATGAAATACGTTGCCCACAAAATCTAAGAAACATACTAAAAGACTACCTGACGAACAGACAAGCAGGCTTTCATTCCAATAGTATAAACATTACAAAGGAAATAACAAGAGGGTGCCCGCAGGGTTCCAGGAGCAGACCAGGGCTATGGAACCTGTCCTTTGATGGCCTTCTAAACCGGGTCCCAAATACTGAAGAAGTCAGAATTCAAGCTTTCGCAGACGATGCTTTAGTTATGGTGGCTAACCAAAATTGTAACAGATTAGAAGACAAAGCAAACGAGATACTAAAAAATCATACAGGAATGGAGCACCAATTATAAACAGCCCATTAACCACCAGAAGTGCGAGGCGGTAGTTTGTACCAGAAAAGATAAAGGAAATCAACTTAAAAAACCCATAGGAATTAAGATAGATGGGAAAAATATAAAGAATGTCCCATACATCAAATATTTAGGAATCTACTTCGAAAGACAACTAAGCTGGAAGACGCACATAAGTAGTAGTCGTTTGGGCAGCTCTAATCACAAAATTCTCATAGGATAACATGTATGGGTGGCACTAATCACAAAAATTTAAATCCCATACGATAACATGTATGTGCACTAATCAAAAATTTTCTCGTACGATAACATGTATGGGTGGCACTAATCACAAAAATTTCCTGCGCGCGTTTCTAATAACAAAATTGTCGAGTTATATCACAAAGTGAGTGTGATTTGAAATAATATAACACTGGAATTATTTTGAAAGATTTTTTATTTTTACAGAACGTTTACAATTTTTCCTTCAGTTTGTCTAAACAAAGACACATTTCTGACATTAAGTACAAGAATAAATTTTCGCGATTGCTAACAATGTATTCCTTGCTTAAATTTTGATATTTAATAAGATGACACCAAGAAAGTTTAGTTTGGAATTCGTTAATAAATTCTTCGTCAAGGGTTTGATAGCGAGAAACAAAAATCCAATTTAGATGGTCTTGTAGTTGGCGTAAAGTCGATGTACTTAATTTTTGGTGTTTTAAAATTTTTTTAATATCAAATTTATGTATGAAGGCGATAATAAATTCTTTTGAAAGAGATTGGAATTCGGCGACTTTATTCCAATCAAGATGATCTGAAAAATTTGTAAGGAAAATGTCGTCTAATTGCTGATATTCACAAATTAAATCCCATTTTGCATAATCAAGATGCGATATAATAAACGTGGTAGGAAATTTGTAATTTTTCCATATGTGTTCCCAATTTAATCTATCCGCATAATCCGAAATAAGCTTATGAGACAGATCGCGTCGCTTGCTGATTGTTCCCCAGTGTACGAAATTTTGAAATTGGGTTATTGTGTTCTCATCGATAGCCGAAGATGAGAAAGCTTCCCAGTCGATGAGGGATGGTTCATTAACTACAAAGAAATAAATAAACATTGTTTATTTAATTACATTATTTGAGTACATTAATATAGAGTACATTAATATAGAGTACATGATTTAACCCGACTACAAAACAATATCGTTACAATCTTTGAGAAAAAACAATATCGCTACAATCTTCAAAACTTTGAGAAAAAAGAATATCGGTGCATTCTCCAAAGCCTTTTTCATCTCTGTCAGTACCGTTCAATGAATTTGTTTCTAAAAACATAGGATGCAAGATCCTTTCAAAAATTAATTGTGCAATAGCTGCTCCAGGTTCAAACACAATAATTTCTGATCCGAAATTATATAACAGAACTCCGATATTTCCTCGATAGTCGGAATCGATAACTCCACCGTTTACTATAATTTTCTTCAAAGACAAAGAAGATTTTGGAGCAATGCGGCCATAACAGTTTTGTGGCATTTCAACAGCTAGATCGATAAAAACTAATTTTTGTTCATTCGGATTTATTTCAAACCCGTCAGCACAGAAAATATCATATCCTGCTGCTCCACTAGACATCCGTTTTGGAAGTTTTACATTTTTGTTTAGTTTTTTAAAATATATAATTTCTAGAAAAATAAAATATTTATTTATTATTACATTCCATACATTCACATTTTATAAAATATTTATCGAAAACCGGTAAAGTTATCTTATCGTCTATTACAAAAAATTTACATCTATATGATTTATTATTCGACATTTTCAACGAGGCCGCTTTAATACACGCCTGCTTTAAACAGGAATAAGTTTTACTACTAAAGCGGTGTATTACATAAGTATATTTTCTTTTATATACTATTAAGAACCCATATTGCGGTGATGGTAGATCTGCAAATTAAAAGTAGAAACTATAGTGACCAAACGATAACACGTCTATTCCATTATCTAAAATAAATTTTTTATTGTAAAAGGGAGAAAGGGAAATTTTATTTTGGAACCAGCAACCAGCACCTTTGTCATCGACCCGAAGGACCAAGCAGAAGCGGGGACCAGCGGGGACATCGTAACCAAGATGTCGCCAGATAGTGAGAGGACAGCGCCTCCTCTTGCGGGAGACGCTGTGAAGGTGAGTGTCTGTTTCCTTCTCTTTTTACATAGGCAGTTAAGCTTAGTTCATACTGAGCGTGATTCACTGGCGAATGCGAAAAGCAGAGCAAATAACACGTCAGACATGACGTCATTTCCAGCGAATTTTACCATTTTGTGAATCGCTTCGAAGTTCAGAACAGTTGAGGTTTTTCGCTAGCGAAAAAATTTTGCCATTAGTATTCCCACTAGTTGTCACGTGGTTCTTGTTGTTTTCAAGATGACTAAAAAACTTTCTTACGCAATAGAGTAAATGTTGTAATTATAGAATTTTAATATTCCTCTCACCCAGCATCGTTTTCTTCTCGACGTATCTTTCTTTCTCAATAAATAAAAAAACGTGGTTAACGACGGAATATCAGAAACGGCCATTTTGTTTTTCGACATGACCTTTTTGCTTGCTTGCAAATGATTGGCTGGGTAAAAATCGGGCACTTTTCACATTGGCTTTCGATATTCGCTCAATGTGAACTAAACTATAAGTCGGATTTGAAACTTGTATTATAAGTTTTCAGACAACATCAAGCGCGACCAGCACTTTCGTCAACGATCCCCAGGACCGAGCTGAGGCGGGAACCAGCGACCTCCCCATCACATCATAAAGAGGCTACGCGTCGCAAGCTAGCGAAAAGACGTTGCGGGATACGCAAGAGGAGTCGCTTTTGAGGTTAGTGTAGAATCTGTTTTTTTTTTTGCATTTTACATCGGCAGTTAGAATGTGTGGTTCTTTTCGGTTAGCAGTGCGCCAGTCAATTGACGTGATCTAACTTACGTGTATTGGGTTCATAATCAGTTCAGAGGGAATTACCCAAATGGGTAAGCCGGAAATGGTTAGTGAGTTTACAAGCGGTTACAGTCGCGCGCGATACTCTTAGCAGAGCGACCGCAACCCGATTTTGAAGGTAAATAAAAATGCGTATTATTTTCATTAAAGTTATTTATTAATAATTATCAACGTTATTAAAATATTAATAAAATAATAAATGGTTGGTACTCAAAACCAACGAATAAATTATTGCTTTAAGTAATCTTTATAACGGAAACTAAAAATCGTATCAATATTTTAATTTATTTTATTATATTGTATACTAAAATTAATATTAATGATCGAAATAGAGGACTTTACAAGAGCGATGTTTAGTTTAAGTCGTTCCGATTGCTTACTTTACTCACATCGGTCGCCTAAGTGGTATTAGAGGAGGCAACGAGGTTACTCTCGCTCGTTTACATTGATTTCGTTTCGATGATTAATTGGTAAGAAGGGGGCGAGAACCGACACAAATTGTAGACCCCGTGTGATAAAAAAAACAATTTTTTGGTATATGTAGGTGTCACGTGACCGGAAATGACGTAGGTATAGCCCTCACCACCCAATCGGCCGATCATGCGTGGCCCAATTTTGGGGGAGCTATATCTCGTGAAGAGTCGCCCGTAGGGATGTGGTTCATTATACATTATTTGATCGCACAGGGGGGTCTACAATTGGGGGGTTTCCCCCCTTTCCGCCAACCCCTTACTCTTACCAATATTTTTCTGCTCTATACTGTTCTGACAGAATTTTTTAATAACCGAGCTTTTTTTTTTTATATCAATATCTTATATGAAAAACCATATTGATTAATCGTTAAACAATCAAGTGTTAGACATTATGAGTGAGGACTTCTAATGAATAAGTAATTCCTTTAACTACTCGAAAAAGAATAAATAAATATTTACATACCTTCTTACTTGGCCAACAAATATCGGAAAATTTATTTTCATGCTCTTTATACAGTGAAATCAGTAACTTTACAGCATTTGTTGACCAACAACCATGCTGTCCGGCTGCCCCATCTGTTAGTAAGGCTGAATTTTGTGACGAAATTATTTTTTGAACATTTTGTTGATCGCTTTGTGGGGCAGATACATGTTCCGAAACAAAATGCTGTTTTATTTCATCCAAAGTTATAAAATCTCGGCCGCAATCTCCACAACGATACACTGTGTCCGCCATTTTGTAATTTAATAGAACCGCTAAAACCGCTTTGACACCTGGGTAACTTTGGTAAGTACCGCAGGACAACTGGTGACATCATAACAGTGATTTCTAAACGCGGTTAGTTATTTAGGTCACATTTTCTAAACGCCTTGGTAACTACAGCAGTGTTGCCAGATTTGGCTACTTTGCACCAAATTGGGCTACTTATTTTTCAGTTTGGCGTTAAAAAAAAACATTTGGCGCACTGGCTGCTTTTTGGGCTACAGACATTTGACTTGGCTATATTTTGGGCTAGTTACACAAATTATTTCATCATTTCTTTTGCGCTTAGAAAGGTTATACCTGTGTGCTGTCTACTCGTTTTGTTTTTATACATAGTATAATTTATTACTATGTATAAAAATAATTTATTACTTTGTATAGGCTAATAACTTACTTTTTCAAAGTAAGAGTATAGATACTTTTGCAGCTATTAAAGAATTACAGTCACTGTTTATGTCATTTGCTAAAAGAATTATAAAACCTTCAGTCGTAAATAACCATTCTGTAAAACAGTTCTTGTGCATAGATTTGATGAATTTAAAATCAGTGTACTTGCTCATACCTGACTGTTAACAGCGTGGAATTAGAGAAGATGATACACTGTGTCCAAAACATTCCAGGAATTACTCCAGACACAAGATAAGAACATTTTTGGAAAACAGTTATTGAATATAAGGATGATGCAGGTAACAATCCTGCAACACGACTTGCTGAAGCAGCATTGTATATACTTACACTACCGATATCAAATGCTTCAGTAGAAAGAGCTTTTTCTGCTGTTAACTATTTAAAAAGTGACACACAAAACAGAATGGGGTTGCAACTTTTACGTGCACTCCTTCACATCCGATTTTATTTATTCTCCAGAGACATACGTGTGAGTGAATACAAACTACCTGATGCATTACTAAAAAGTATTAATAGTTCTATGTATGATTAAGGTATATTATAAATTATAACAATAAATATGCAGGCTATAAAAATATAACCTGTATATTTATTCTGTTATAATTTATAGTTTGAGAGTTCTCTGTAGTTGGATATTGTACTGTACATGTAAATTTTGCAATAATAGATAATTGAAATAAAGGCTGCTAAATATGTGTTGCATTTATTCCATTAGTTCTTAAGCCTGAATAATTACTCAATAAGTATAGACTACTTACAAACCGATGTTAGTGTGTAAAAAACTGAGTCCGAACGTTATTTTTATTTTATTATTATTTCCGTTTTATTATCTTTTGTTTGGGGCTTATGTTTATGTAGGACGAAGGTTCCCCACCACTCTCTTGTTAGTAATGAAAACATGAAGATAAAACAACTCACGGAGAAATAAGCGCCGTAGGAAAAATCTTGCGCACTATGCGCTGCCCAGCGGAAGTAACGGTCCGCAGAAAAAAAATGGAGGGGGGAGTCCCCACAATCACTAGTAAAGAAATACTTGATAAACCGTCTTAAACATCCCAGAAAATTATGATAAATACTTTGTAAACGGTTTATAAGCTTTGTCGGAAACTTAAAGCTGCCAGAAAAGAAAATTAATGTTAGCAACTAAGTATGTAAATAAGGAGGAGTAGCTCAGCTGAAGTGTGACGTCACCTCACAGTATAAAACCCGTACGTTAACCGAAGAAGGAGAGGTGAATTCCAAATCGAGGCGACTTTGAGAGCGAGGTGAATTCGAAAGCGAAGTATTTTCTGATAGAAGTCCAGATTGATAATTGGACGATCCAAGGTGTTAAAGAGGAGTTCGATTGACGATTTGACGATATCGAAAGGATTGAGGAAATAGTTTCTTCGTATAGTGAGGTGACGGATAGACGTTTAATTAGTAAGAGATTTTGTTCATAGTTCCTAAGTATTTGATTTGTCGAATTTTCAAAGAGGAATTACTATTAAGTTAAGCTAAGTAGCTAAGTTTATTGTCGGGTTGACTTGTTGATTTTCGTTAATAAATTTTGTTTGTACTACGTACAAATGTCAATAATCCATTCTAGTTACTAATTAAATATATTTGAACTTTTGATCTGACTTGATATTTATCGTTATTATTACTAATTTTTCGGTGCACGCTTAAAAGCCCAGGCCTGGCAAACTAATCTCGAATCCGCGTAAAGTACCCGTTAGGTTAACGGAAGTTTTACCGACCGCACTTTGTGTCGATTTCCTAAGATACTAAAAATAGTATTTACAACTGGCACCCGAACAGGGACTCTTTTTGCTTTTGAGTCGATAATTGACTTTTATTGGATATTCTAGCGTATTTATTGATATTTGATTTGCTTAGTTTAAATAATTTGGATTCGATTTAGATTTGGTAGAGGAATAACACCTCTTTACAATAAGTAACAAGAAAAAAAAAAAAAATGGATGAAAGTGCACCAGTAACCCGTGCTGAACTGAACCAGCAGCAATTGTCTGTTTTTATTACAACAAGTGTCAACCTTGAGTAACGCAGTAACACACTTAACGTCTTGTGTTACGACTGGAATTTCCGAGCCTACAACACCGAACGTTACTAGTGCTGTACGGCCCGAGGCGTCAACGCCAAGGCAAGATGTGCCTTCAGCGCCAAACACGTCCATGGTTTGGCTGCAAACAGCTCCGCCACCACCGGAGATACAATTTAACGGTAGGTCAAACATAACTGCGTCCGATTTCTTGCAGGACCTCGAACAATATTTTCAAGTTAACCAAGTACCTAGCGCTCGATGGGTGGATACTGCCGCCAGCCGTCTCCGCGGCAGCCCAGCGATGTGGTGGAAAAACGATGGCCGCCACAGAATTGGTTCCAGTTGTTGGCCTTTATTTAAACGATCCTTTTTGGACTTGTATTCCCCTCTAGCAGACGAAGTAGCCGTCGCCCGAGAACTTTTCAGCCGACACTACACCGGCAACAATAATGTAGAACAATTTTATATGGACTACTGTAAAACTGTATCGCACTTGGCGACCTCTCGCACGAGAAGAAGAAATAATACAATGCATCGTTGATCAGATGCCGTTATCCCTTCGGGAGTATTTAGAAAATAGACGATCATACTCTCTGAATGAACTAGTACGCACTGCTAAAGAGTACGAATTCCGCCGAAGTAAAAGTAAGCCTTCTGACACCAGTTCCAGTCAGCCCCACGTAAGTAAACCTCCTGAACCTAAAACTTCTACTCCAGCAAGACCAGCTGTGACGTGTTATGCGTGCGGCGAAACTGGTCATTTCTCACGCACTTGCCCAAAAGGACGACAACAACCAGTACAGACCAACAACAAAACGTTTAAGACTCCAGGGTCAAATACTCGACCGAAGATGGCCATGACGAGAAGACAAACGTCGTTAAACTAGACGGGAGACAGCGAGAGGAGGACCCTGTCTCCAATCCTGAAAAAAATACCTCCACCGTAGGACTGATTATTGCAGAAACCTCCAAGCTGCCTGAGGTAACACTTTTTATTAATGATGTAATGACTTTAGCCCAAATAGATACGGGATCAGATTTTACGTTAATCAGTGATGCAGTATGGCGAAAGATATCGCTTAAGAATAAGGATATCCGGTTACAGTCCGGACCTAATTTTCGTTTAGCTGTGGAAGGAGGAAAAGGAACTTCCGTTGGAAAATTCATGGCCAATATCCTCATTGGAAACTGTAAGGTATGGAATCGCCAAGACGCGCGATTCCCACCTGTTTGTTATAACGAACTGTCATAACGGAAAAGTCGTTAGGATCGGCCGTTGGAAACGACCGTTAGGAACTTCCGTGGGAAGAACCGTTAAGTTTCGAATCGTCAACCATCGGACGATTGGCCGGCGGGAAGTGACCGTTGGCGGCCGTTGCGGGAACATTCAAATTTGATTGGAGCAGGGTTCGAACGCCGTCGACTATTTAAGTTCGTATCGCGATCGGCTGGGATGGTGTGATCGTATCGGAGGTGATCGGATCGGATCGGATCAAGGGAGATCGTCGTTATCGAGGTGCTAACTAACTCTCTCGTGGGAAGTTACGTGTTTGTGTATGAACTTGTTCCTGACTCGGAGGTTTTGTTAATTACAAGTCTGTTTGTTCGTAAGGAGTTCTTTCGACGAATTTGTACGGGAATAGTCGGTTGTTGTTGGAATTAGTGTTGTGCATATTTAATTGTAACTCTAATTTGGATTATTTTGTACATTTACTGTAAATATAAAATTTGTGTTTTTCGTCAAACCGACTGAGTGGTTATTTTGAACATTACTGGCGCAGTCTCGACAGGATATTTTGGATACTTTGGATTACGTTGGATTATCCTGGATTATACTCCAAAGAATCGGAAGAACTGAGCTACGACAGAGAAGCAGACGACGTACAGAGCATCACCAGCAATTAGACCCAGGTAAATTTTTTGTTTCTCGCTAGCACACAGAGATGCCTAGACGCGCGAAATCGCGGCAGCTAGAGGCTAGGGACTGGGAGGATGACGAGCCGGGAACGTCGCGTAGGACAAGCGGGTCAGGAGACGACCTCGAAGCACTGAAGTTGCGGATCGAGCTCGCGAAAATTGAGGCGAGAAGAGCGGAAATCGAGGCGGCGAGCAAAGAAAAGGCAGATGAAGAAGCGACAAGAAGGGCAGAAATACAGTTAGAACGGGATAGGTTAGCACACGGGTCCCGGAATAGTGAGGACGGTCTCGGCAAAGCGAGTTTTGACGATTACGCCCGTAGAGTAAGGGGGGCTCTACCAAAGATGCCGGAGGAAGAAGAGGCGGTACCTTCGTGGTTCCGCTTGGTAGAGGTAATCTTAGAGACTTATGAGGTTCCGGCGGAAGCACAGGGGAAGATAGTGCTGGGCGCATTGTCCGAAAAGTGTAGAGCGTCGCTGGCTAGATTGCCAGCGGAGAAAATTAA
This sequence comes from Centruroides vittatus, assembly GCF_030686945.1. Classification (NCBI taxonomy): domain Eukaryota; kingdom Metazoa; phylum Arthropoda; class Arachnida; order Scorpiones; family Buthidae; genus Centruroides; species Centruroides vittatus. The sequence continues at coordinate 130,410 of NW_027120721.1, read as the reverse complement.
ACATTACCCTTCCCTGAAGGAATTCGTCCTTGAGGAGCTGAGGCTCTCCCCCGCGGAATACTTAAAGGGGTTTAGGCGGGCAGCGCGCTTCCCAGAAGAAACGTGGCCGCAGTTTGCGTCGCGCCTGAAGGATTTATACGGTTACTACGTAGACAGTAGGGAGGTGCGGACGGTAGAGGACCTGGTAGAATTGACTGTGGCGGACCACCTAAAGACGCTATTGCCCCCCGAGGCGAGGAAATACGTCATACTGCAAGAAGGGAACGGGTGGAGCAAACCCGCGGTTCTAGCTAAGCATATAGAGAAATTTGCAGAAGCGACGGGCGGCGAACTAACGTTAGACAGGGAATCTGGACGGCAGCGGGAACAACAGGGGAAACCGTCAAGGGAATCGAAGCCCGTGACACGGGGCGCGCCCGAGCAACACACGAGGAATAGTTGTCACGTTTGCGGTAAAATGGGGCACTGGAGGAGGGACTGCCCCAAGCGGAAGCGGTCCAGCGAGCCGGACCGGGCGAGGTTAGCACCTGCAAACGAGTCATCCCGACCGAACGAACGTTTAGTGGCAAGAGTGACAACGTACGACCAACTGGAAGCCGACGATTCGCTACGCAGAGTTAAGTTGGCCTGTGGCGGAAGTTGCTTGTCGGCTATAGTCGACTCGGGAGCCGAAATTTCAGTTTTGAGGAAGTCAAGGGTACCAGCGGTGACAGAAACGAGGGGGAAGACACGGTTAGTGGGAGCCTTCGGTCACCAGGTAGAGGCAGGCTTAGCGTCAGTGCCGCTTGGATTGTGGGAGGAAGGACGCGAAGAAACGCCAGGATCGGCACGGGTGACGTGTGCGATCACCAATAGGTTAGGGAAAGCGACAGACGCCCTCTTAACGGAAAGGGACTTCCGAGCGCTGGTAGAAGCGAGAGAGAAAGCGGATTTCGAGGCAAGAAAAAGGGAATTAGCTGAGGAGCAGAGTATATTAAGTGCGGTAGCGGGGATGTTCGTGGAAGCAAGCGAGGGGGTTAAACGAGAGCCGCCCGACGACAAAAACCGGGGGATGGTCATAGGACCGCTTGACCAGACACAAGAGCGGCAGCGCACGGCCCAGTGTGAGCGGAGGGCGCAGTCTGAGCAAAATAAAGCAGGGGACGCGACTCCTATTGCGAGGAGATATTCCGGTAGCGAATCGGATAGCCGAAGCGAACGACCCGCCGCGAACAGGAAACTGGAGGGCGAGGACGCTGATGAAGGGAGGCCGGGAGTCAGAGCAGTAAAGAATGGGGTAGCTGGGACGCCTCAGGGTCAAAATTGTGGCGTCGGGGAAATAATCGACTTGGGAGATATCGGCCGGGAACGCGCGACTCAGTTGGCGCAACACGCCGATGACCAAAGACGAGCGATCGGGGAAACTAGCGAACCGCTGCTAGGGTTACCGAATACGACACGGGATGAGCCTCTGGATGCTACGAAGGAGTGTCATTCCGTGGACGACTTGGCCGGATTGATTGGGCAACAGGCGAACGTGATCTTGGCGACCGTCACTCGGGTTCAAAGAAAACACAGCGGTGAAGAGACCCGGAGGTCTCGGGCCACGGCGGGCGCGGCCAGTGGCCAATCGGAACCACCCACACACGTGCTAAGTCCGGAGGGAGGCATATCGCCGGTCCGGAAAACGACGGACAACGGTCACAACCGAGCTCGCGGTAAGAAACCCAAATTCCGTGAGAAGGGCCGAGCGACATCTGGTGACCAACAAAACCGGATGACGCGCCGAAGGCGACGGGGACGACCTCCTCGTAGGGGGACCCGCGCGGATAGGTCTCGGGGATCCAAGGGGTCCTACACTATCGCGAGGCATCTCTGTGCGCGGGTTATAGCGAGTTTGCCCGGTTGTACCGGAGGTAAGGGTCAGTCCGCACGAACGGACATTTGTAAAATTGCTGAGTGTTGTTGGATCAAACAGGCTTGGGCTAAGCTCAGTTTGATCCTTGGCCGCGGAGGTGTAAGGTATGGAATCGCCAAGACGCGCGATTCCCACCTGTTTGTTATAACGAACTGTCATAACGGAAAAGTCGTTAGGATCGGCCGTTGGAAACGACCGTTAGGAACTTCCGTGGGAAGAACCGTTAAGTTTCGAATCGTCAACCATCGGACGATTGGCCGGCGGGAAGTGACCGTTGGCGGCCGTTGCGGGAACATTCAAATTTGATTGGAGCAGGGTTCGAACGCCGTCGACTATTTAAGTTCGTATCGCGATCGGCTGGGATGGTGTGATCGTATCGGAGGTGATCGGATCGGATCGGATCAAGGGAGATCGTCGTTATCGAGGTGCTAACTAACTCTCTCGTTGGAAGTTACGTGTTTGTGTATGAACTTGTTCCTGACTCGGAGGTTTTGTTAATTACAAGTCTGTTTGTTCGTAAGGAGTTCTTTCGACGAATTTGTACGGGAATAGTCGGTTGTTGTTGGAATTAGTGTTGTGCATATTTAATTGTAACTCTAAAGTGGATTATTTTGTACATTACTGTAAATATAAAATTTGTGTTTTCGTCAAACCGACTGAGTGGTTATTTTGAACATTACTGAAATCGTTACACTGCGACAAGAATGCGTAGTGGTTAAAGGACTTGTTATTCCATGTCTATTAGGTCGAAATTTTGCCAAGACGCATGGATTAAAAATTGATTTTCAAAATTCTACTATTTCTTTGGAAGTCCCAAAGACTAGGGACCAAAATGTACCTAATTTGGAGAAATTACAAACAACCCTGAGCGGAGAAAGGTTAGTACAATTAAAGGAAGTTCTGCTTAATTTTCCGCAAATTTTTACAGACAAACCGGGGCTGACGAATGTCATAGAACATGCCATAGTAACAGATAAGGCATCTCCAGTATGTGGACACCCGTACAAATACTCGGATGTGAAACTAGCCGAGATGAACCGGCAAATAGAAGAAATGTTAAAAGATGGAATAATACAGCCATCGACTTCTCCATGGGCATCACCAGTTGTGATGGTAAAGAAGAAAACAGGAGACTGGCGTTTATGTGTCGACTACAGGAAATTAAATCAGGTAACTGTAACTGACAAATATCCGTTACCTGTTATTTCAGAACTTTTGAATTCTTTAAAAGAAGCAAATTACATAACGACACTTGACCTATCGTCTGGCTACTGGCAAGTGCCGCTAAAAGAACAAGATCGGCAGAAAACTAGCTTTATCACGCATAGTGGACTCTACGAATTTCTGGTTATGCCGTTTGGGCTCAAGAATGCCCCAGCCACGTTCCAAAGACTAATGGACAAAGTTCTCCGAGAAGAAAGGGGAAAATATTGTGAAGTATACTTAGATGACATTATAATATACTCTTCTAACTTTTCAGAACATATTGAACATCTGAGTAAGGTTTTCGAAAGACTGTCAGCCGCAGGGTTAACCGTGAAGTTATCTAAAAGTCATTTTTGTCGTCCAGACGTCCATTACCTGGGTTTTAAAGTGAGTAACAAAGGAATAGAAACGGAAGAAGAGAAAGTAAGGGCAGTACAAAATTTTCCAGAGCCCAGAAACACTAAAGACTTAAGCACGTTTTTAGGCATGTGCAGTTGGTATTGTAGGTTCATTCCGAATTTTGCTACAATTGCCGAACCGTTATACCAATTAAAACGAAAACGATGGTCGTGGACCGAAGAATGTCGTCAAGCATTTAACGCTTTAAAAAGTAAGTTAATCACTGCACCTATTTTACAGCTACCAAGATCCGGTGTACCGTACACTTTGTACACAGATGCTAGTACAGTAGGTTTAGGAGCAGTGTTGTGCCAGGACAAAGTAGTTGCATACGCAAGCAGAACGTTAAATTCAGCCGAACGAAATTATACGGCCACAGAACTCGAATGCCTAGCAGTAGTGTGGGCTATAGAAAAATTTAAAATTTACCTGGATGGAACTGAATTCACTGTTGTCACAGACCATTCAGCCCTACGCTGGCTAAACAGCTCAAAGACGTTATCAGGTAGGTTGATGAGATGGACTTTGAGATTACAAGAATTTAATTTTCAAATACAGCATAGAAGTGGAAAGAACAATCAACTACCTGATGCGTTATCCCGACGACCTGTTGAAAATCCTCATCAAATCGAGGAAACAGACTTAACCGCAAAATTGTTAGCAGTAACAACCTTTGAGAAGGAACAAGATTTAATTACCGCCCAAGAAAATGATATAGAATGGAGCGGACTCTACCGATACTTGGCCACAGGGGATTTACCAGAGGACCCTACTCTTTCCTCTGAGATAATAGGTAAGTCGGCACATTACCGACTAATAAATAAAACCCTGTATTATAGCAGAAAGCCAGATGATACAGGAAGTTTTCGTCCCGTCATTCCACGAGACTTAAGACAAGAAGTTCTAAAGGAACTACATGATCATCCAACTGCCGGCCACTTGGGTATAAGAAAAACTACGAGAAAGGTCCAGCAACGCTGCTATTGGCCCGGAATGCGCCAAGAAATAAAAGAATATGTACTAGGATGCCATACGTGTCAAGTGACTAAGTTTAGCCAAAGAAAAACGGCCGGACTTATGCAAGTCCCCGAATTAACTGAACCCGGGGAGAAAATTGGAGTCGACATAATGGGACCATATCCGCGGTCCAATAAAGGTAACCAGTATCTATTAGTAATGACTGATTACTTCAGTAAATGGGTAGAAATTTTCCCACTGCGAAAAATTACCGCAGAAAAGGTTGTTAATTGTATGTATAACGAATACTTTTGTAGGTATGGCATGCCTAAGACTTTGATTTCAGATAATGGACCACAATTCATTTCTCACCTCATGGCGGAAGTATGCAATCGTACTGGGATACGACATATCCTGACCACACCTTACCACCCGCAGTCTAATTTCACAGAAAGAGTGAATAGAACGATCGGAAGGATGATCGCTGCATACATAGAGCGAAATCATCGCGAATGGGATATTCATATATCGGAACTGGCTCTAGCGTTGAGGACGTCAATACAAGACTCAACCAAATATACACCAGCCCGATTACACCTTGGAAGAGAAATTGCACTTCCCTGGGACCGATTAACGAATTATCCACAGAGTCCCACGACAGTTACCGAGAAATGGGCGGAACTGCAAAAGATTCAGAAACAAGCCCGAACTAACGTAAGAATGGCCCAACAAAAGCAACAGAGGGCGTATAATTTAAGAAGGCGACCAGATATTCTCAAGGTGGGTGCTTTAGTAGTTATAAAAACTCATCCAATCTCCTCCTCTAGTCGCAGATACAGTGCAAAATTAGCACCCAAGTGGTCCGGGCCCTACGAAGTTTCCAAAGTGATATCACCAGTCGTATACGAAGTACAAGATCCCCATACTAAGGCCAGTTTTGGACGACATCATATTGCTAACCTCAAAAGGTATAACTTATTCCCGAGGCGAAGCACGCAACCACCCCTACCAACGACAGATAGGGGCAACGGGGGATCGCCGACGAGGGATCCTGCCGCTATTTCACCACCTCCAGCAAGAGTCCGTACGTCCGGAATCATTCATCAACGACTTCGTCCAGTTCAACGAGTGGATTACCGTCAACTTGCCGGTATGAAAAAGAGGTCTAAAAGATAGAGAAGGAAACCAATAGGTGAATATAAAATTTTCTTTCAGGCGGTCGTTCGACCACCCATTGTAAATCCAAGGAAACCCTAGAGGGAAAGGAATTTGGTTTGGGGGGGTTTGAAAAAAAAAAAAAGTAACATATTTTTCCTGATGACATGACGGACATAATTACTGACAAAACTAAAAATAGTAACCACTAACTCAACTGACCGTCAGTCCATATCAGAAGGAAAAGAAGCTATAATAATAGGAAAAAAGTTTGGGATTAAAGTGCTTCCTAATCACGCAGATTGAAGTAGCGTGAACAATGATCAGCAACCTTGGATCGCGTGCGAATCTATGTCAACATTCCCCAAATGTAAAGTAAATATTTAAGATAGCATTAAGTGATCAACGAGTTGCTCTTACTTATGTAAAAGAAAACAAAATTAAACTTTGTATGGGATGATTTGGTTGTGATTCTGGCAGCAACTGTATAAGGAAGGCACAATTGGAAGCAGAGTTGATTTCGAAGTAAAAATTAGATAAATAAATTTCTCTTTATTTAAAGGGGAAGGGGTGTAAGGAACTGAGTCCGAACGTTATTTTTATTTTATTATTATTTCCGTTTTATTATCTTTTGTTTGGGGTTTATGTTTATTTAGGACGAAGGTTCCCCACCACTCTCTTGTTAGTAATGAAAAATGAAGATAAAACAACTCACGGAGAAATAAGCGCCGTAGGAAAAATCTTGCGCACTTGCGCTGCCCGGCGGAAGTAACAGTCCGCAGAAAAAAAAATGGAGGGGGGAGTCCCCACAATCACTAGTAGAGAAATACTTGATAAACCGTCTTAAACATCCCAGAAAATTATGATAAATATTTTGTAAACGGTTTATAAGCTTTGTCGGAAACTTAAAGCTGCCAGAAAAGAAAGTTAATGTTAGCAACTAAGTATGTAAATAAGAGGAGTAACCCAGCTCAAGTGTGACGTCACCTCACAGTATAAAACCCGTACGTTAACCGAAGAAGGAGAGGTGAGTTCCAAACCGAGGTGAATTCCAAATCGAGGCGACTGTGAGAGCGAGGTAATTCGAAAGCGAAGTATTTTCTGATAGAAGTCCAGATTGATAATTGGACGATCCAAGGTGTTAAAGAGGAGTTCGATTTGACGATATCGAAAGTATTGAGGAAATAGTTTCTTCGTATAGTGAGGTGACGGATAGACGTTTAATTAGTAAGAGATTTTGTTCATAGTTTCTAAGTATTTGATTGTCGAATTTCAAAGGGGAAATTACTATTAAGTTAAGCTAAGTAGCTAAGTTTATTGTCGGGTTGACTTGTTGATTTTCGTTAATAAATTTTGTTTGGATTATTGACATTTGTACGTAGTACATTCTAGTTGCTAATTAAATATATTTGAACTTTTGATTTGACTTGATATTTATCGTTATTATTACTAATTTTTCGGTGCACGCTTAAAAGCCCAGGCCTGGCAAACTAATCTCGAATCCGCGTAAAGTACCCGTTAGGTTAACGGAAGTTTCACCGACCGTAATTATAGTCGGTTTCCTAAGATACTAAAATTATAGTACTTTACAAGTGCTTTAAATTTTAAAGACTGCGCTTATTGAATCTAGTACTTTATACGTGTTGACTGTGGCATTTGGCTCGAGAGCAGGGTTGTTCCAAGCCTTTCTAAAAAAAGGTACAGTACTAAAAAGAGTACTAGATAACAAAAAATGGTACTAAGTTTTCTTTAAAAAATCGACCAGTAATGTGCTATAGTATTTTTTTTAAATCTATATTAATATCGATAATACGACATACGTATGTGCAGAATCAATGCATTAAGTCAAAATGATCTATTAACTAATGCAAGCATTACTTTGATCGTAAACTGCTGAATGTATGTATATATTATATATTATTTAAATATATACGTATAAATAATATATAAATTTATAATTTATCAAATTTCTATTTATTAAAATATATATAGTGTTGCATGTAACATACAAAATTCATATATTACAAGATTCAACAAGAATTACAAGAATTATTCCTCAACAACAATCAAATGAACAAAATTTTGAAACAAAAGTAATGAACATGAAGTACTAAAATTAAAAATTATCACATTGAAAAATCACTGGTAAGATCATCATCATCAGAATCTTTTTCCCTAGAATGTTTTTGTATGGTTGAAGCAGATGATTGTTTCCAAGTTAATCATTTATCGTTGTTACTAGTGATGTAACAAATATTCGGTTACTATCCGGTATTCGGCCTATTTTTCGCTATTCGGCCGAATACCGAATATTTAATTACTATTCTGCCGAATACCGAATACTTAAAAACAGGAGTAAGAAATTACAAAAACACAGTAAATTAATCATTTTGGTAACTTTTATTAATGCTGAACATTAAATTATAATTATTAAAGTTAATAAGAAATAGCATCTAACTCTAGTATTAAATTATTTCGTAATTAAATAATATTATAGCCTTTATCTAGCCCGATATCTTACGGAATTGATGGCGTGTAGGTTAGAATGTATCGGGCATTAATGTTATATTCGTATTTGCGTATATTTTTATATTTTTTAAGATATTTTAAAATGATTTACGAAACGTTTTATTGAAACGTATCGTATTTAATAAAAGAATTATTTATCTATTTCTAGAAGATGAGTAACTAATATACAATTTATTTTATATATAAAGCAAAGAATGAGCATTTCTCATTATATACAAAAGATAACATTTGAAAATCATGTTAAATTCTCATCATGTTCAATTTTTCATGTTAAATTTAAAAATCATGTTAAATTTTAAAAATATTGACAAAAACAATGGCAACAAAATATCACAAAACTTCACAAATAGAAACCCTCAATAATATATTTGAACTGTTCCACAACTGGGGAAAAACTAGACCATATGTCCCCACTAAAGTATATCCTTAGAGTACTATTCAGTATACAAATACATAGTAAAAACAAAATTTTAGTGCTTAATTAAAAAGTTAAAAAGATCGATTGCAAATAAAATAACTTAAAAGTTATAACTTACATTTAAATACCAACAACTGTCGAATCGTATCGGGCTATTTACGGCTATTACATAAATTACAAACCAGTTTGGGACTAGAGGTAGATGGTAGGCTCCATCTCATATTAACTTTAATAATTATAATTTAAATAATTAATTAAAATAATTTAGAGCTACTGGAAGAAAAAATCGTAGTGACAGCGGGCCAATAGAGAGCAGGGTGCACGATAATGCGGTTTGCGCGCCAATTTTCGTACGTGCATTAAATCAAGCCGAATAGTTTGGCCGAACATTCAGCCATTTGGCCACGCTCCTGGCCGAATATTCAGTATTCGGCCACGCTCTTAGCCGAATATTCGGTATTCGGCTAAGGCCGAATATACTATTCGTTACATCACTAGTTGTTACTTTTAAGTAGCTCCTTTGCTAATAACTGCCTCAAGGAATCAATTTAGTAGTTTTCATTAAATTTAATTGCAAAAAAATATGTTCAACTACTGCACTTGAATGAGGAAGCAATAAAAAACTTAATTTACTGCCAAAGTAAAGTAAAAAAAATATAGAATAAAAGTGAATGTTTTGAAAGGAAAGTTATTAGGATTTCATGAATGGTACTAGGAAAATAGTGTTGGGTATCTTGGTACTGGGATAAGTAATAAGGTACTAGATTAGTACGAAAATACTAGGTAAAAACAACACCTAGTACAAAAGTAGCCCAAAAGTAGCCCAAAAGTAGCCAACTGCTTGAGTAGTTGGCAACTTTTTAAAATTTTTTGGCTACAACAGCAAAAAACATCTGGCAAGGCTGAACTGCAAGCAGTTGCCAGTGTTACCGGTTACAATTTCCAAACGCGCACTGGGAGGTAAATAGTAGTTCAATGATGCTCAGACCAAGGCCACTTGATCGCTTCGCTAGTAAGGCCGTCCGCCGTAAGGAAAATTGCCGTATTCACACTGTTTCCATTTTTCGCCGCTGCGAAAGATTTTGGCGCTAGTTAACGGTGAAACTCACGCGTTCAGTGAATTGGTCGTTTTGTACTTTTGTGTGCAGATATAGCTATTTTATGAAATTGTGATAATTATATATAGGTATAGTTGTATATTGTTATATTTATTCGTGATTTATACACAGTTGACGGGACTTTCTCTTCAACAGCAGCTTGATATATAGATAAAAATACATTCATTGTGTAGTTTAAATAGTAAAGGAACATTATGCCTAAAAATTGTTGTGTGCCTTTTTGTACATCGTATGCTGGATGTAAAACTCCTGAAGGATTAAACGTTACATTTCATGAAATCCCATCGAACGAAGAACTGAGACAGAAGTGGTTAAATGTTATATCACGACAAGGAAATAAAAAAGGATCACCGTGGATACCAAGTAGCAGGTCAGTTGTGTGTAGCCTGCATTTTGTAGAAAGTGATTACAAAATCGGGTCTAAAAGGCGTGTTTTACATTCATCATCATGTCCCTCGCAGTTTCCAAACTATCCCCCACATAAGCGTCCTCAGACAGAAAAAACAAAGAGAACATCATTACAACGGAATTTAGAAGTACGTGCAAATCCACCACGGAAAAGGAATAAGCTTGTTGACCAGCAGGATCCTCAGCATGAAAGCACAACTGTAGACATTGAAGTAACTGGTGGGCCTGTTTATAACTATACTGATTTTGAGGAAGGAAGGAAGAGCAATATGGTAAATGCTGCATGCCAAACTAATAATGACCTGGAACTAATTGTTACAGAATATAAGAAAACTGTTAACAAACTAAAAGCTACACTTTGGAGAAAGAATGCAAAATTGGCAGATTTACAGGCGCAGCATGATAAAAATGCTCTAAAATTGAAGGCCTACGAAGAAGATAATCTGATTGAAGCAGTAGGAAAAATAGCAGCATTAGCTGAAACCGGGAACACTGGAGCAGTATTTCTTGTTGACCAGATTCTCAATTTTCATAAACGATGCCCCAAATGGAGTAATGATGTAATTCGTGAATGTATTTTATGGAAAGTTAGATCACCAAAAGGTTATGATCATGCTCGTGTTAGAAAGCTGCTTCGTTTGCCTTGTAAGTCAACTCTTGCAAAGTATGTAGGCCAAGCTTCAGGTGCAATTGGCATCACACCTTTAATAAAGCAAAGGTTATGTACTGAAAAAGAAAATTTTACATCTGAAGAAGAATGCTATGCTTCATTAATTATGGATGAAATGACTATTGATCAGAAGCTAGTTTATGATAAGCAGTTAGACAAAATATTTGGTTTTGTCGAAACAGGTGAACATGGAAAGGTTTGTGAACCTCAAAAAGCAGCCAATCGCATGTTGTGCTTTCTCCTCAGGGGACTTTCATCTTCTTATGCTATACCTGTTGGGTATTTTTTCACATTCTGTTTAAAAGGTACTGAATTGCTAAGGATGATGCTCGATGTTTTGTCAGAGGTAGAAAGCTTAGGTTTTTCAGTGATACGTATTGTTGCTGATAATCATCAAACAAATACAGCCATGTTCAAAGCTCTTGGAAATGGAGAACTTTTACATAAAATACCTCATCCATGTAACACCATTAGACCCCTCTTTCTGTCATTTGATCCAAATCATATAATTAAGAATTTGCGATCCATATTATTGGAAAGAAAGATGACAGATGGAAATGAATGTATTGATGGAGGTTACTATCTGAAGATTCTTTTGGATATACAGAAAAATATTCTAATTAAACCAGTGAGATTCCTAACACGTGCACATGTATTTCCAACTAATCTTGAAAAAATGAAAGTAAAGAGAGCAAGAGACATATTCTTACCTGTTGTTACTGGGACGCTTAAGTTTTTGAAAGACAACCCATTTTGTCACAAAGATGCCTCTCTTTTTTCTGGTTGTGGTGCAACAGTTATGCTCATGGAAAATATTCACAAGTGGTATGAGCTACAGGATATAAGTAACTGGAATGAACATCTGTTCTCCATACTGCCAAACAAAAGGCCATTTTCTGAAATTAATGATGAACGGCTCAATTGGCTGCAGTCAGATTTCCTTTCTTACATGGAATCAATGAAAAAAGGATGCAGTAATATGAAAATGCAATTTCTCACAAAAGAAACTTACAATGCTCTCTATCTGACAACACTCAGCATGGTTGATGTTGTAAAGTACTTGCTGAATACCGTCAAATTCAGATATGTTTTGACGAGGAGATTTAACAGTGATCCAATCGAGTCATTCTTTAGCTGCATTCGTCAGTTTAATGGAGGAAATGACAAATTAGATGCACGATCAGCATCTCTTACAACGCAAATGATTTTAAAAGTTGGTATCTTACAGGCTGCACAGAATGGAAATGCACCATGCTCTTCTTCCTCCTCAAAGTTGTTACCTGTTATGACAGAAACCAACTATAATGTTGAAGATAAAGTCTTTAAGTTGCATGATTCTTCTCTGTCTATTTTGCAAAAATTGCAATCTGTCACACAAGACTGCAGTGTTCCTTGTACAATTGAAAATGCTTCTCTGGCAGTCATCAGTGGTTACCTAATTAGAGTTCTTGAAGAGAAGGTTGCATGCTATGAGTGCCTTGAAATCCTCAACTATCCTGCAAGTAATGGAGCTCTTTTTGGCTTAATATCAAACCAAGATAGAGGACAGCTTCGTTATCCGAGACCAGCGTTTGTGGGAGTGATTAGAATCCTTACAGATTTTTTTGATGATGTGATGACATACACAAATCCTTGCCAGGCTGGTTTGAAAGTTAATCTGATAAAGGTCATTTTGCCATACTTAAAAAACTGCCCTGTACTGTGGTGTAAGGCTAACATTGATGGTGCACATTCAAATCACAATACTCGCATGTGCAATATTATAACAGCAAAGTTTGTTAGCCCTTTACTAACCAATTGGACTGGACAATTAAGTCAAACTGTAGAAAAAGTTCTCAGACTGTATCATAAGCCCACTTCTAGAAAAATATTAAAAATCTAATGTAATTAGATGTAAATATTAAGTCTAATTCATATTGTAAATTTCTGATGAGGAGGAAGCTAAGTACATGCAGTTTTCTGCATGTTTGTAAAATTCATTCAAAAACAGTGTACACTTTATTCAATAAATAAATTTTTTTTATGTAATAAACTTCTGCTTTTTCTATAAAGAATTTTATTTATATTCGAGATGTAAACTGAAGCAATGTTACTTTTACCATAGCTATACTTTTAATTTCAACTTTAAAACAATATATGTTGCTTTTGTTCACAATTCTACATACTTCTCCAATATTAATTATAATAAATTCTTACCTTCAATATCACCATATTTCCGCGAAAATTTTTCGAAACTTTTTTACTAATCTAAAAGAATGTGCTTATTTTTGCGAAAAAATAAGCAAATTTTTTCGAAAGGTTATATCGATATTTATTCGTAGTCTTAATTAACAAAAGTAATAATTTTATAACATTTAATACACAGCATTTTAATAAATTATCATATATGGTCCGAAAATGTGAAATTTTTTATAGTAGACACTATAGGTAATCTAGTTTTGCTAAGTTTGCGTACTTTTCGAGTAAAAAAAAAAATATTTAAATTAACGATTAACTACTGGTATCTTTAAAAATCGAAAAGAGGTCATTAAATAGTATTAGTGTGAAAAAGTTTGTATTTTCCATGCCAATAATACTCGGTTATTATTTCTTCCTAAAAACATCTTATAAAAATAAAGGTGTGAAAAATACTGTATTATTATTTCGCTTTTTTCGAAGCATTCCCTTGCTTTTTTTCACGAATTAGGGAACATCGTTTGCAGCAGCTCATTTCTTGATTGTCAAAAGTTTTCATCATGCATTAATGAGAAAAATATTTAACGCAACGACGTCTCCAAACTCCTCTATACTGAAACGCTGATGATGGATAGTCACCGATCGTCAGCGCCACAAGCGGAGAAAATATCAACTAGCGTCTATACGCTCAGAACAATAGACAGAGAGGGTTGGTGGACGGCCTTACTAGCGAAGCGATCAAGTGGCCTTGTTCTGAGTTACTGAACACGACCATGCTTTCAATTTACACTTTCACTTTCCCGACAAAACAAAAAAAAACGCATGCGCGGTCTTCATAATGAATGTGACCAATAGGAACGCGACAGGATCTCAGGCTCTAATCGCTTGTGAAAGACCCCGATAGTAAACTTTTACCGTTGAGGTTGAATTTAGAAAACGAACGTTATAGTGACTCGAGTAAGACGTATTAAAGTTACTTATCGCACAAAAATAACTTATTTCAATCCTCGAAATACGTTAAAATATACTTACGCGCTATCTTACGTGAACAGACAATAAATCGTTTAAACAGACGAGAAAGAAACCGCGCGGTTCAAAAACAAGTGTTGCCAAATCTCCCTTCTCTCATGCTTGCCGTTCCCTGGCGGTTAGATATTACTCCCTTCTGTATTAGTTGTCGTAATTATAAACTTTTTTTATACTCTGTAAATACGCGATAGACACCTCTTGACGGTTAATTTTAAACATTCACTGATTATACAGATATTATTATTCTTAATATTCATTGTTCGAACTATTTTATTTTGTATACTGTCGAATTTTCGTCTAGGCGTTGCCGAATTTTTCGAAAATTTGTCGGGGCAATACCTACAATTGTCGTAGTTTTTGATTTTGCTATGTAACTACGACGTGGAAGTAAAAAAATTTGGTCAAGCCTCGAGTTTCGAACTTCATTCGTTCCTAAAATTTGTTCGAGAACCGAAACACATTTTTCTATAAGAAAATATAAAATGGATTAATCCGTTCTGACCCTCAAAACAAGGAGGTCCGAATGACCGAGCGGTTAAATTAAGGTAACAACCTACTGCTCTGGGTCACCCGGGATCGAATCCGGACTTGATCGATAATTCCTCAGGAGTTTTTCGGGGGATGGTCCATCCGGATATGGCTGTCCCCGTCTCTCGGCGCCCGATTGTGGGCTTGGCCGAACCCATAATGGGCTTGCTAAAAGAGGCTCTCTTAGTGCTCACAGGGCGAAAAGAGTTAAGAAAAAAAAAGCGGCATGAGTTTGAAAATTCCTGCGAAACGCGTTCCTACATTCTGCCGTCTGACAGCATAAACAGCCGCTCGTAGTAGTAAGTATACGGTGGCAAGTAACATGGCATCCTTCATGACTCAGACAGTTTCGTTTCGGGATCCGATGTGTGGTTTTTATAAATGAAAATTTGAAGTTGTGAAAGCGCGAGTTAGGTCACACGGTGACGTCTCCCCGAATTTTTTTCGAATAGTAGCTGGCATTCTAATATTTGCGTGGCTACCTTTAATGCTCTGTCGGCAAAATAATCCATTTTGTGGTTAAATTTTACAATTAGGACCCTTCGTTTGTCTCTAAAAACGCATATATTTAAATCGTAGATCCCCATTACGATACTATCGATAGTACGGACGCCGCCATCTTTCTTTCTTTCACTGTAGCATCGGAGACCCAGAGCGGTCGCTATTAACGAACGCACCGATGTACGGAACATTGTGTTATAAGGATTGAAACGTCTTATTCTAAATTTTAGCCGCCGGAATACGGCTCGCGATAAACGCGGTGTATTACTTGAAATTTAAAAATAGCACCCTGGTTAGACACGAGTCGGTGTGAGATGAACCATGCAAACTGACATGCAGCTCGACGCGACGTGCATTTTGTAACTTCTAACTTTGAAAAATAACTGATCACAACTTCAGCCATAAGCAGCCATGATTTTTTTTGTGTTTTTGAACCTTATTTGTCTTTCAGACACCAAGAGAGTGATTTTCTAAGCCTATTATGGTTCACAAAAAAGCGGCAAGATGGTTTTTTTAACTCTTTCCGCCCTGTGGGCACTAAGAGGGCCTCTTTTAGTAGGCCCATTATGGGTTCGGCCAGGCCCACAATGGGGCGACCGGGTGGTGAGGGACGGGGCCCGACATATCCGAACGGACCACCCCCCGAAAAATTCCTGGGGATTATTCGACCCGTTCGGATTCGATCCCGGGTCCCCCAGAGCGGTAGGCTGCCACCTTTACCGCTCGGCCATCCGGCCATCTAAAGCGGCAAGATGGTAACGGACGAGGCCTGATATATCTGAGAGAGACCACTCCGAAAAATTCCTGCAAGTGTTTAGTGATATTATTCACTCGCAAATTGATCGGCTTGCTTTAAGAGATGAATATTAAAGTTTTTGCTTTTCATAAAATGTAGCAAATTTGAAAAAAATTGGCAATGTTAAAGAAAAACATAAGCATTAACTAGTATCTTTTTAATGGCAATAACCTTAATTTCATTTCAGTTATTATAAATAATAATAAAAGCAATCAACACTTATAAAACTTGTAATAATAATAAATAACTGTATCGTATGCGTTAATTAAATGCATGTCTACACCCATAAATATTCACAAATTTAAAAGAAAATATTTTCCTGTATTTCAGGGAAAATTCCCTGATTTTGGGATTATCGATTGCGTCATGTCCGCTCCCTACGTCATCTGTCGCATTCGAGTAAGATAACATTCGATAAAGAAGTAAAGAGATATACGGAACAAACGGAACGTTGATGAAAAATATTTCTAGACTCGAACAAAGCAACAAGAATAGTGTCACTTGTTGAAAACAACAGAGCGGCCATTATTTATTTATATTCAAACGGAAGAATAGAAAATTTTACTTGCAATTCGATTTTAGCGGATTCATTGTTTGTCGCAACCAACGAAGTGATTTATTGTCGCACAAAATGTCGATGCGAAAACGAACGACAGCTCGCCAGTTTCAATTAATGGTGGATTTTATGGAGTTACATCCTAAATTGATATTTGGAAAATTGGATTCTAACTTCACTGTTAAAGATCGACAAAGGCTTTGGGATGAACTCACGACTTTATTGAACTCCGATGAATTTGGTTCGGCGAGAGATGCGGAAAAATGGAGAAAAGTAATATTTTTAATGATACTTGTGAATAGTTTAGTTAGAATTTGCAGAATAATTGATATAAAAAATTTTTCTTCTTAATTTGTTTTTATTGTATATATGCATGCTTTTATTTCATTTACTGTTACGTAAGATAAACTGGAATCCACTAATTGATTCAGTGCTGATAAAAATTCAGTTATTTTATACATTCATAACTGTTTCCAACCTGTGGGATTTGGGGCCTTTCTATAGCAAGACCATTAAGGGTTCAGGTAAGCCTGCAATGGAGTAGCAAAGTGGTGAGAGACAGTGATCCATATATCCAGACTGGCCAGCCCCAAAAAAATTCCTGGAGTTTCTTGCCTTGCCTGGATTTGATTCCAGGTTCTCCATCTTAACCACTTGGCCATCTGACCATTATCAGTTGCTATAGTCTATTAGTTATACCAAACAGGAGATCAGTATGTGATGTGACAATGATATTTCTCTGCGTTATGGGCCATTGTCATACTGATCCAAAATTATAAGGATCCTGAAGCCTGAATCTAGTGTGAAATCTTAGTAACTGTTCATAAGGTTCTATCTAGATATATTAGTTAGGAATAGTCACACATATATTCCCGACATTTAGTTTTGCCTATTAGAAACCATTATTTTACTTTTTTTAAATATATATCTATTATTTATATATCTAAATATAAATACTGAGATTTATTAAAGTTTGAGAATCTGGACCATAAACTCCAGTACTGGGGGTATGCTTATCAGCAACCATCCCCTTTGGTTAGCTGCAATAGTCCAGAGTGGCTTCTAACAAGACCATACTAGGCCAGCTTCCTCAAACTGATGGATATGACCAGGCTAGAGACACAGTCCCTAACCCTACACTTTGATCTTAGCCATCAAGGCCAAGAAGCAATACAAATATGCAAGAAATCAACTCAACAGGCAATAGCATTGGCTTAACTGTAATTCTGTTCTGATACTGACTGTACTAGTCTTATAGTTAAGCTAACATCACACTAAATTTGTTGGAACACTTATTTCAATTACTAATACAAACTTCTTATTGCACCATTTATGCCATATTATAGATACATTCCTGATGTTACTCTACAATTGCTGTGGTTAGGAAATGGACTAAATACTTTTGTCACAGGAAAAGCTAAGGACTGTCATAATAGACTAGTGTACCGATATCTTGCATTAAGACAATTATCAATTGGTTAACAAAAGGAGTGCTACATTGATAAAATTCCAACTCTGCTCAAAAGAGATCATATTTAATAAATTGTATTTGACCAGTTTTCGACATCATCAAAGAGTTAAGTGTAGGGTTACCAGCTCTCCAAGTTTGATTCGGAGTCTCTAGATCATCTAGACTTGACTCTGAGCTCTGGCATTGTGAATTTGTAATATCAAAACTTTAAATAATTTAAAAAGTTTTATATAAAACTTTATTTCAAAGTATACATCAATATTACTGTTAGTCAAATAAAATATCTGTAATCAGTTACATGTACTGGGGAACCCCCTTAAGTTGATTTGCTCATGATGGGATTTATGTATTGCATTTAGTATTTTAGAATTTAGAAATCTGATAATGTTTCCAAAGGCAAAATAGTGTTCATCAATGTGGGACTCAGACATAGTAACAGGTTAGGCATCAGTATTTTCCATTAGCATTCCAAGAATATAACATTAAACATCATAGATGATGTTGGTGCAAGAACTCCTTACATTTAACCCTGGTTTCAAATAACATGACCATCTGCCACTATAATAACTTCAAAAGAAATTAAATGAGATTGTTGTGATCAAATATGAATTTCATAAGAACCTTGGAACGCTTTGACTCACAAGAATTAGAAGATATTTTGTATATAAGTCTATGCAGAGGGCCTTAGTGGCCCTCTGCATAGACTTATATACAAACAATAATGATCTTCTATTGATTTTAAAAAAACAAGGAGTTCGACTGAAATTACGAGACAATTATCTGCTAATAAATCAGCAAAAATTACACACAGTTTTATGCAAAATCAATTAGTATACGCCGATGATTTTTTTAGAATATACCCCACAAGAAAAGTTAATAAATCGGAGACCGTAATAAGAATGAAAACCAGGGTAATGTACAACTAAAAATAACAAATTGGAACTGTCAAGGATTAACAAGGAAAACTACTAGTAACGACTTCTTATACTTATTAAGAAACACTGATATACTGGGTATTACGGAAACCCGGACAACCTCTCCAATCAAAGATTTAATGAAAAATAATGAAGAATACAAAATTATATCGACAATAGCAGAAAAACCAGACGGCCCAGGACGTCCATACGGAGGGCTAAGTTTGATACTAAAAAGAAATATTGGAGAAATATATAATTAGTGATTTGTAATAGTACTGTTAAAATTTAATTACAAATCACTAATCCAGATATAAAGTTTCTCGAGAAAAAATCGATATTAATCGTGCCGGTCTACGTACCACTGAAACAACTACAGGCTCTAAATGATATTTTTAAAGATTTTGAAAAATGGAAAAATATTTCCCCATATGTTCTAATGATAGGAGATTTGAATGCTCGAATTGCACAAAATACAGACTTGGAATATAGGTGACCGAATGTGCTAATTCGAAACACACGTGAGTCTAAGGATAAAAAAACATAACGAATTAGGAATACAACTACTAGATTATACTTACCAACTACAGTTATATGTATCGTTTTTTATGCTACCATTCAATATAAGTTATTTCTGACGGATAATAGCTAATTCTGGATGTTCGGTAATCGATTTAACGATACGCTCTGAATTATTGGCAGATCTACGTACGGATATACAAGTTTTAAACTGTGACTTATCCGATCATTTTCCCGTAAGAACTTCTATCGAACTGGTGGAGAATCAAGCTTACGATAGTTAGAATAAGTTACTTGATAACTTATTCTAACTATCAACAATTACATACATACTAAGTAGTGGACCGGAAGATGGAATCGACAAATATTTAATATAATGAAATATTAGATACACTGTTTACTTGTGAAGAATTAGAAGAATCAATTCGTAAACCGAAATTAAAATCGGCTTCAGGAATTGACAAAATTACTACCATCGTCAGCTAAACAAATATTACTTGATTCGTTTAATTCACTAAATTTTCCAGAAGCTTGGAACGCGGCTAAAATACTTACGATTTACAAAAAAGGAAAGCGGAACGAAACCGAGAATTATCGTCCAATAGCTCTTCTACTGATTATAAGAAAATGTTTTATGTCAATTCTAGCAGAACGTTTTCGACGTTGGATAAAAGAACAAAACCCGACTTTGAAATTGCAATTTGCCTTTATTAAATCCAAGGGAACTGAATCTGCTATATTCTTTTTAAATTCAATAATTCAGATTTACTTACAAAAAAAAAACTGCAGGAAAATATATTCAGCCTTTATTGACATTTCGAAAGCTTTTGACTCCGTACACGTTCCTACTTTAGTTAATAAAATAAAACTGTTCGGTGCTGGGAATAAATTTTCCGATTCTATTATGAAATTGTTCTCCTATTACGAAATTAATAATATTTGTGGCAATCAAACTTATCAAGAAATAACTATTAACTGTGGAATACTCTAGGGCGAGCCACTACCGCCATATCTCTTTATCTATAACTATTATATTAATGAAAATCTATTTTTAAATGAGACGGAAGGAATTTATCTCGGTTGGACTTCGGTTGAACTTTCCATTATATATTCTATGCAGACGACCTAGTACTAATTGCTCCGACCCGTGCCACATTACAACGTAAGATCGACAAGGTAAATAAATATCCGAACTCTGTATTTATGGATTAACGTATCCAAATTAAAAATTGGATAAATATTAAAATAGCAAATCGAGAAAAATCCTTTTACTTAAGTGGGCAACTTCTTGAATTGGTCAGTAACATAAAATATCTAGGTATTACCTTTAAAATTACGGACCTAAGACTTCAGATGAAAATATTTAACGTACTAATTACTCCTTCATTTTTCTACGCTTCATCAGCAGTCTATTATAAAAGATCAAAATTTAATAACGAAGTCGATTTATCGCCCTCGGTACTTGGAAACTCTAAATATACCTACAGGTCCGAACATCTTATCTGCCCATATAAACACGAATATTAAACGTTTACTAATTCAAATCAGACTTCACAAATTCTCTGTTTATCGATAATACTTATATTGATTTTTCTAAAGGATTCTGTTATTGGTGCAAATCCGGAGACTTTTCGTTACTTCATTTGTTTAAGGACTGTGCTGCAATAGAAAACTATTGTAAAAAATATCAAATTGTTGAAATAATCCACACGAACCAAGACTTAAACTACAGAGCTAGGAATAATTAAGCTAACAATATTTTAAAGTTTTCTTTCCATTCATTTTTGTGTTTCTTCTTCCTTTCCTTCCTTTTTCTCTCTTCCTCTCTCAATTAAAATTAGATTATTTAGCCGAATAATTGTTTTCGAGCAGTATTTGGTCCTAATATCGTATACGTTTTAGCATACGACCAAATATCGAATACAGTAGAAGCTACAATTATCTGAAATTAACCACGCAGAGTACTAATTCCAGAAATTTTGATGCTACGACTTACTTACGTTGTGGCCAAATTTACCCAAATATTTGATCTGATGCTACTTTTTATATAATATTTGAATGGTTGGGTTTCTTGCACAAACTGCACCTTTATCATTTGAAAACTTTCGTCATTGAGGATTAGAATTTCCAGTAAACTACAAAATAATGGATTAAATTTCTGTCTTCTTAAACAGGAAGATGCTTTTATCTAAAATATTCTCTGTGCACATCATCTAATTAAGGTTTGATCATCTCTTATATGCTTACATAGAGAAGTCCAAACTAAAGTGCACAATGCACATCAAGTATATTTAAGATGAAAGCATCTCTCTGTTTAATAAAGAAAATATTTTATTCCTATTTTTGGGAAATAATGGATTTTTGTAATGAGTATCGCTAAACATTTTTATTTACAATTTCGGTTAAGTACACTCGGTATTGAGAGCATTATGACAACATTATGCCACTGTATGAAACGTTGCCGACAAATTTAACTATTCTTTTCAATAATAATATGCATTTGAATGCAATTACAATATTAAAGAACGTTTACTAAATCGTGTAACGAATGCTTTCGACCTTCTCCGAGGTCTGAATCCAATTATCGAACGTTACGAAAAACAGCTTATTCTGCTTGAAGTCCCAGTGAATTCTGGTTAAACTTTATCTGTATACGCCTTTATACACACAAATACATCCTGAATTTGTCATTAAGATATTTAACTGGGCAATACAGAACACAATTTTGTGTGTAAGGGCTTTGTGTCACTCCATAAATGAATGAAGGGGATTAAAAGTTAATGCCAATACTGTACATTTTATGGAGGTATTATAATAAAATATTTACACCTTGTATATATATAAAGACCTTATACACTGATGTGTTTGAGTGATGCACAACATATAACACAGAGTAATGAGTGGAGCACAAAGACATAGCATAGGAAAATGAGAAATACACATTCTTTCTATTCATGTTGTTCGTGTACATGGGGTGTCCTTTCATCTGGCATGAATTATGACTTTTCTTCTGTATCATGCAACGTTTTTGAGATGGAAGTGCTAAGTGTTGCAAGCAGTTGTTTTACTATAACTATACATCACATTAGTTAGATTGAGGTGTAAGAACTTTACTATGTAATGTATTATATATTACGGTATATTTATATTCTTGTTTAAACATTTAAAAAGATTTATTATACAGAAAACGAATGATTTCTTTCAGTCTTGGAATGATTTTAAGAACACTATAAAACAAAAATTGGCATCGCTATCCAAGACTCAGAATCTGGACAGTAGTGCAACGTATCTCAGATTATCGCCTCTGGAAGAAAAAGTGATGAGAATGATCGGCTCGGTGACAAATGAAGATTCTTCCGTAAACGGTTATTCGTATATTACTTTAGATCAGGTAAATTTTAAGCTTAAATGGATTCTTAACATGCTAAGAGGAATTTTAAAGATAACATAAGTGATTCTTTATATTAAAGGCAGAAAAGATGCCCGTTTTGAATGAAGAAATGTTAAGCCCGGGCAAAAGTGAAGGCAGAAATATTCCGGAGCAAGTAATTAGCATTCCCCTTGCCGATCGGTCTCGTTTGTCGTTACGGACATCTACAGTTCAGTACGGTAAGTACGGTATTTAATCATCTAGACGCAAAGTGGTACATGTGAAGAGCACAGCTGCTTGTCTTGTTTTGCATCTGTTGTATTAAACAGCTATACTAATTAAACTGTAAATAATATGTAATGTTTTGCAGTAATTCTGATTAGGATTATGCTCGTTTATGCTGTCGTACAATAATACTGTCTGCGATTAACATTTTGTAGTGGCACACTAATTTTTATTGATAACTTGAAACCTAATCCATACTTCCATGTAATGATGCAAAAGTGTTATCTCAAAGAATTGTTTGTGTTTGGTATGGAAATAAAATTTACAAAATTCTTATTTTTTTTAAGGGTCAGAACATGCAGATGGATATTTTAGGCATGGAATCCTGCACTGGCACACGCAATGGTTATTTATTGTGCAAAAATCAGAGACTGGCCTCTGAATTAAAACGCACAACATGGCCAATATTGTGCGTTTTAATTCAGAGACCGAGGGTAATCGAGAACCCAGATTCCCTGCTGATATTTACGGTTCGTGTTTGCCTCTCATTTGCTCAGTGCAGATGATAGTTTTCACTTTTTGGTACCAAAATTTGTCCGTGTGGAAGCCATGTTTTTGCTCTTGTTTCAATACACATTAATATTTTCCACACAGATTTTCTGTTCCAGCCCTAAGAAATTAAGGTAATTATGATATGGTAAATTACTATTAATAACATAAAATCGCTCAAATGTAAATCCAAACTGCTAGATTTTATAGGCTACATTTAGACCAAATTCCATAATTTAGTTAATTAAATATTTGCATAAATTTAATAATGTTAAATCTAAATTGCTGATTTTTTTTATCAATCAGTCTGTTAATATAACTTGCATGAATAGCAACTGTAGAGTATGTCGATCAATGTCCACTCTGTCAGCGGTTCGGTTAGCACCGATGTGACGAGCGAGTAAAAACCCGGGTCTGCCGGGTTTTCCAAGGATGAGCGCAGTTGCTATTGATAATTGTTGGCATCTAGAGATGACAGTCGGTGGATGATTTAACATTTAACAATTTGTTTTGGGGATGTAAGAGAAAACTTCTTAACCTGTCTTTTTAGGTATAACCATCAGTGGCATAGTGAGGGGGTGTATCATGCACCAGGTGCCACTCGCAGAGGGGTGCCCAAATGATCTCCAAGACAAACTATATGTGTTTCTGGAGGGGTTCCAATAAAGTGTTGGGTGCCAGTTATGTTCGCTACACCACTGATAACTGTAGTAAGGTAATCAGGGAATGCTTTGGTGACATTTCTCCCTGCTGATTCTCAGAAATGTCCTGAAGTATATTGGAGTAAATCAAAATTTGTATAGGGATCAGAGAAAAATATACAGAATGATATCAAATATTTCTTTGCTTTCATTTACTGGACATATACAAAAACATTACACCACGTTAGATCTTGCTTTTGCTACATATTACAAGCTAAATACAAGCACATAAGAATATAGGTGGCTATTTAGAAAAATAAACAGTTCTGTTTATTTTATCAAAATAGCATTTAAGTATAAAATGGTTCTCGAGTATTCTCGAAGTTCATTCGAGATATGACTTAAATGAACTTAAAAAGCATTCAAACCTTTGAACTTTGATAGTATTTTTAAACTAACACATGTGATGTTAAATGTTAAAAGATAAACTGATGTTCTAATTAAGAATGTTTCAAAACTAGGTAGGTTTGTATAATGCACGCAAGATAAATCAAATACAAACAGTGAAAAAACAAAATACGAAACAAAAACCTTGAAGCATTACAGTGATGAACTTCTGCTTAATCTATTATCCGTGTCTGTCATCATCGAGGTGTATGAAAACAGGGGAAAACAGTTGAGTGTATTCTCCAGATGCTTACATAGAATACACAAAACAATACAATATAAATATGCTAAGAAAAGAGATACAGGACGTGACCTGGTTCACACCACACGTTCCCGAGAGAAACGGAGAGTCGACTCTGCCGATTTTACTCCAGTCATCACGGTCAATGTTGTGTTGCCAGCTACTGCAAACTAAAACCATAAACCATAAACAAAACATTTTTGATAGTGGCATAGTTACCACGCACCCTCAATCCACATTCTTGAGATCAAATCCTATCTTGGCTTCTACAAGAGAGTGTGATAAAGTCATAGAGCATCTCCTTTGCATGTGTAGACTTGTGCAGTTTCCAACACCTATTTTTGACTATTTTGAGACTAAACTGTGCTGCTATCTTTCATAGGAACTGAGATAGGATTTGGTTCCACAAGATAAGGTCAGGAAACTGTGGCGACTACATTATCGAACAGCCCGTTGCCAATTTTTGTATACTCAAACACAGCAGAGTCAATATATAGCCGTATGCAATAACTTTTGCCTACAAATTACATGCTTAAAGTATTTATTTAAATGTATTATCTTTCTTCTTCTATCACTTCGATTTTATAAATTGTGTGTGATAAGAGAAAAAAGCAATGCAATTGTTGATATCTAATGCAGGATATGTTGCAATCACAAAAGCAGATTAACTTAAAAATTAAATTCTTAACTTATTTAGTTACTAAAATATGAAATTTTATTATATCCACTTTTCAGCAAATGCAAAAGAAACGGAAGATCTAAATATGGCAAACGACGAATCTTTGCCATATACGGCCACGGTTCTCGCATCGACGGAATCCTCCAATGCCCCGGTATTGCTCACGCTCCAAGGAGCTTCCGCGATCGAATCTACGACAAATACCGCTATGGTTCGTCCAACGTTATTGCCACGTCAACAGAAAATAAACTTTACAAGTATCGGTTTTTTTATTATATGAATACTACTAAATTAAATTTGTGTTTTTCTAAACATAATTTTTGATATTTGTAGGAAAGAAAAGAAAATTAAAGAAACATTCTCTGCTCGAATTTCTAAAAAATAACGACAGGAGAAAAATAACGGCCTTGGAACGCATAGCCGCCGCCGAAGAGAGAAAGGCGGCGGCGGCCGAAAAGAAAGCCGAAGCCATGAAAGAAATCGCGGGCATTCTGAGTGGCTATTTAAACATATTACCGACGTGAAGTCCAACCGTGTTGAGTAAGGGCAAGAAATATTTCATTGAATGGATCTGAAGTGTTATTCTATACACTTAGGTAAATAAAACTTTTGAATTTTTTAAATTAAAATTTTATTTTGCTAATTAATTTAATTTTATTATTTGTAGGCAAGAAGAAATCATTCGATCTTATAACAGCCTAAACAGATTTAAAAAGAAAAAAAAAATACAAGGCATTGGTGTAAATGGGTGCATTTTGAAAAGTTTTAAAGGTGACTGCAATTTAAGCCGAGCTACGCGTAAGAATTACGGGTCTTCTGATTCCACTGAACAATTTCTCGTATAGAATACATACAAATTCAGAGTATGACCTCGCTCTGTCTGGTTAATATTTCATTGATAAATATGATGCACTTTAGTGCACCTGACTTTAATTTTACCACATGTCTACTATTAAACATTAAAGTGCACTTAATGCAAACTATGCCAATTGCATTAAATTGGGATTTGACTACTACACATCGATGCGTTTTTGTTATTCGCTCGGCATTCTCCGTTACACGTCCTCACTCGGCCTGACAAATCTGTTCTCCGCAGGCAACCACAAATGTAAATAAAAAAGATTTTTGACAGCAGTTGTCTATATTCTTTGTATGAGAATAAAAATCCATTTCTTCTAACTTAATATTTCTTAGGTTATCAAACACAAACATTTGATCAATTTTCCGTACTTGGCTCGTCATATTATCGAATCCCAAGCAAGTTCTTGCCAAAGTATAAGTTCGTTTGGGTGTATGCTGCAAGGAACTTGCACAAACAAATGCATTGGAATATGCCAAGCTCTCGTTAGATGTCTTTTTAGCACCAAAATGAAGCATTTTGACTCGCGTTATAATTTAATTCACTTCTCTGTATACGAGGAATCCACTTCGGAAGTTTACCCCGTATTTTTGAAACTCCCCGTAGCATTTTCGACGGCATCTTATCGAAAGTTTTATACTTTTAATTGCACGTGGAAAAATTGTGTTGGGGAAGTGAAAACAAAGAGAGAAAGAGCGAGAGCTACAGTAAAAAGATAATACAAAAATACAATTTTACATCTGCATATCCCAGAAACAGATGCTACAATGAGATGAACTTTGTCTGAATTAGCAGTTATGGTCATATGAAAGGGATACCCCTGGTGTTAGGATGCAAGTTGTATAACCATCCTAATACATATGAGGTGCAAAGACAAACTAGACTCGGTGTAGAGCTTAATAGTTAGTTAATTTAGATTTGACCTGCATCCCTTTCGAAGTAGTCCCTCCCTGCGGCGATACTATCACTTCTGCCGAGCCTCAAATGCTCGTTGGAAGCCACAGTTTTGAAAATTCCAAAGCACCCATTTTGATTCGGATTGGAATCCTCGACCCTATCAATTGCCGTCCCTTTGTTTTCTGGAGAACAAGAAGTCTCGAGGGGCTAAATCCAGCAAGAAAGAAAAGTGGGGAAGACCACTGTTATTTTTCTAAAAAATGCTTGCAATTTGAAGGTCATATATATATATGCAGGAGTTAAATTATAACAGATAATTTGTATGTTTTTAGCCATCAATGCAATTATTATATAATTAAAACTGATATTTTATTATTAGAAATATAATATGCAAGAAATTAGAGTTTGATTTATGATGGTGGAGGAGGAAGAAGTGCCCTTGAGGATCTACCAAGTCGGTGCAT
Source organism: Centruroides vittatus (assembly GCF_030686945.1). Lineage (NCBI taxonomy): Eukaryota > Metazoa > Arthropoda > Arachnida > Scorpiones > Buthidae > Centruroides > Centruroides vittatus. Next base: position 102,792 of record NW_027120721.1, on the reverse strand, counting down.
GTCACAACAACATAGACCTGGTAGATCCTCGAGTACACTTCTTCCTCTTCCACCATCAAAAATCAAACCCTAATTTCCTGCACGAGGCAAATTATGTGGTATGTCGGGACACAATTTAGCAGGGAATCATACCAAAATGAGAATAATCTGCATGAAGAAACTGAAATGTCTTCCCCAATCATTAGGAAGTCTTCCTTTACAGTGACCACCTTTTATTAGAGGCCGTGCCTCTAAAATTATGTGAAACAGTATAAAAACAATTAAAAGGGCTGATGGCTTATCACCAGAGGACATTTTTAAACTGTTTTACCTAATTTTACAGAGATGTAGTCTCTAATAGAAGGTCTCTGTGAAGGAAGACTTCCCTGGTGTTTGGATAGGAAGTAGTGTGAAGACAATAAACTCTGTGTATTTTTAATCCTAACAAACAACTTATAAACTTTAACTAATCCTTGAATCATTTTTTATATAATAGATAATACACTATTTTTGTAAAATTTAGCACTTCAGACTTCTTTCGGCTCACAAACAAGAACAAATGGAAGCATTGTGTTATCTTCTGTGGAGCTGTAAAGTGCTGTCCACTGGATAAACTGGGAAATGAGACTTGCTCTACAAGTGCTATTTTAGGTCCTCCTCCTCCTCCATGTTTTTTGTATTTTGCCCAGGTGGCTAAAGAATACAAAATCACCAAAAAATTTATAAGTTATGTAAATATTATACAGAGAAACATATGGAGTGTATTTGCATCTGTTGGTGTTTAGTAAATTTTGATATAGACCATATGCAAGGCTTTATCACATCATATACTGTACATGCAAAACTAAAAACGTCAGAAGACAAGGATAAATTTTGAAAAAGGAAGACTACTGTACAGAGGAGGACCAAGAAAGCATTATGGTCGATGGGAAATACAAATACAGGGTAGGTGGAAGTAGGCACTGAGAAATTGCTATAATTTCTATATTTCTCATGCAATGATGATAAATTATTTGACATCTGCCCTACCTAATGCACCCATATTTCCATTCAATATCTTAAAATTTAATCTCTTCACCATATGCCATCATCTCTGGTTGATTTCCACATCTCATAGTAACTCACTTCCAGACAAGAAGTCTGCCATCTTTTTTGCCCTTTGTGTGACCTCTCTTGATCACTGTCAACACCACCACCAATGTGGGAATTATAAAATTTTATTGATTGGCATACAAGCACATACAAATTATAATTTTAATAACATCATTATTATGAAAATTATAGCAATTTTCCGTCCACCCTGTAGTAGTATACATTAAGCCAATATATCGCCACCTGCCGTAAATAATCGGGCTAACTTTTGGATATCGTTCATATCCAAAAGTTAGCCTGATTATTTATGGTAGGTGGCGACGTATTGGCTTAATGTTATCGGGTTTAGTACGATGTTTATTTGTAGTAGTATACATATTAACCCCGACAAATTAGGTGAGATTATTCTCTTTAGTAGTACGGATAAGAGAACATCAAATGATTAAACAATGGTTATCTAAGGTAAGACACCGTGTCAATGTTTAGGATCACAAATTCAGTTTAGTGTTACAATTTAATATTCATAATATTAAATTTTATTTAAAACTGACATGTCGTTATTTTCAATACACTTACTGTCTCCAATTTTATGTAGTTTTCCATACATATTTTAATATAAAAACTGGTACAGGCCTAATAAATTTAATAATAAAAGTTTGTAACTTAACAAAAAATTAAGTTACAACTACAATTGACAGACGTTGATTCATTTAATCAAGATGATCGTTCAAAATAGTGACAATTACACAAACACACATCTAAACAATTGTATATTGCAGTTTCTCTACTCTACGTACCACAACTTCGAGCTTTAATAGTTCTACACTTAACACACTGACTGCCAAAATATTTGTCGAGAAATAATTTACGTATCTCAAGCTACACTCGAGATGTCCTAACTATAAAGAATTAAATGATGGTTTCTAAATTCTGTAAGGTGATGCAATAAACAGTACTTTCATACAGGAACTCTTCAAAAACAGAAATGAAATGAAATATCTTAAGACACAAAAGGAGAAAAATTAGCTTAAGAAACTGAAAACTTTAAAGGATAGGAAGCTTCGAGTAAACATTTTACTACATGATTTAGAAACACACACAAAAACTTTACTATCCAGTATAAAATTTACACTAGAATAAACATTTTTAGAACAAACATATCAGATTAGGAGCAAAAATTAAGAACAAGAAGCAAATAAGAAATAACCCCTTCAAAAATCAATAAATTTGATCTTTACTTCTTTTTAGGGGTATCCTAATTAGGTATGAGTTTCTAATTTATGTTTGCTTCTGATGATGGGCTTGTCAGCTCAGAAGTTTTTAAAATAGCTTGTATATAATTAGGATACTCCCAAAAACCAGTAGGAAAAAACCTCCCAAAGGAAACAATTATTGTTAATTAAAAATGCAAAAAAAAAATTAAATCTAAGAAGTAAAGAACTGAAATACCACAACCCTAGTTTGCACAATATGAGACATTAATGTTCCACTTGATTGAAGCACTTGGTTCACTTCCTGTGATACTCTACCACCAGAGACTAGAATTGGACATTTTCATGAACCATCCTGTACTATAATATAAACCCAACTGAATATTTAAAAAGTACTTACAAATATAATAATGGGGACCAGACTTAAGAATTAGAATAAATAGTGGTATAAAAAAGTATAGAATTTCATACAAATCTCGAGTTTGTGAAATAAAATAGAGATTCGTGCAGCCAACGTGTTAAGCTTCAATTGGAACTAAAGTAGAATATTAAGTCAAATTTTGCATACATTTAAATATTTGGCTGTAAATCATATAGTTTTATCAATGGACAAAACACTTTATACAAAGTCTGTAAACTAGGTTTACTCTCTTAATTCAGGAGTCGAAATATATGGCACCAGTTTATATGAAACAAAATACGGAATATTTTATATGTTTGTAACTAATGAACACAATCTGTTATTGTATAATATAATAACACGGTTGAGGAGTTGTAGCTATATTATACGGAACATTCCAAATTATGCCATTATTATACTGAATTGTCGGTAATGGATTGAACTGAGGTAAAATTAATATCGTAGAATTAGAATTCTGTACCTGATGGAATTTCTGATGCTCGAACAATTCTTCCTCACTCGTGTAATAGGTTTTACAAACATTACACTGAAAATATTGAGGTATTAATGATGATTTTTTATCTGAGTTTTCTACTTCATTTTGCAGATGCTCTACGGTACGACAAGTTTGTACATTCGATTTTTTTCCGCAATTGTTTTTGTGATACTTTAAATCCGAGATCATCTTGAAACTTTCTTTACAAAGTCCACATTGAAAATATTTCTTTTTACAATAATACTTTTGATGCTTGGCAAAAATTTTGATTTTCTTAAATGTTTTTTTACAAAATTTACATTGAAAATGATTTTCTTCATTTTGGCAGTTTTCATAATTAATTAAAACAGTTTTGGTCTTTAAGCTATTTACACACGATTCGCACTGAATTGGATTTTTTTTAAAATGGCCGTTTTTCTTACTTGCTAAACACGTGTTCATCGTGAATGTCTTTTCGCAAACTTCACACTCGTATGTTCTTGGCAGTGAATAATACGTTTTGTGGCGTACCAAGTGACTTCTTTGACGAAAGTATTTTTTGCATATTTCACATTGAAATGATCTTTCTTTTGAATGAGTTTTTTGATGGCAGACTAAACAAGATTTTAACTTAAAACTCTTTTTACAAATTTCACATTGGAACGGTTTCTCTTCAGAATGGGATTTCTGATGAATTAATAAACACGAGTTTGTTTTAAAACTCTTTTTACAAAGGTCGCACCTGAATGGCCTTTCTTCTGAATGGCATCTTTTGTGCACTATTAAATATGACTTGAACTTAAAATTCTTCCCACATAACAAACATTCGAATGGCCTTTCCTCAGAATGGCATTTTAAATGATACATGAGTGCATTTTTATCTTTATATGTTTTTTCACAAAGTTCACATTTGTAAGGTCTTTCTTCTGAATGATATTTCTGATGCTGTGATAAACTGCTTTTTAAGTAAAAACTCTTGCTACATATTTCACACCGAAAAGGTTTCTCTCCAGAATGAGATGATAGATGATTTGCTAATGTTACTTTTGTCTTAAATCGTTTCTCACATATTTCACATTGAAAAGATTTCTCCATAGAATGAGATATCTGATGAACTACTAAAGTTGATTTTAATTTAAAACTCTTGTCGCAAAGCTCACACCGAAACGGTCTCTCTTCGGAATGGACTATTTTGTGTCCGATTAAAATAGTTTTCGATTTAAACCTCTTTCCGCAGATTTCACACTGGAAAGGCCTTTCGTCGGAATGACATTTCAGATGTTGGGTTAATTTTTTCCTCATTTTAAAACTTTTTCCACAAAGTTCACACTGATAAGGTCTTTCCTCAGAATGGCACTTCTGATGATAAGATAAATCTTTTTTTACCTTGAAGCTTTTCTTGCAAAATTCACATTGAAAGGGCCTTTCTTCAGAATGGTATTTTTCGTGATTTAATAAATTTAGTTTTATTTTAAATCGTTTACCACAGACTTGACACTGATAAGGCCAATTTTCCGAATGGATTTTTTGATGTCCCAATAAGTTTGACCTCAATTTAAAGCTCTTATCACAGACTTTGCATTTGAATGGTCGTTCGTCAAAATGTATAACTCTGTGCGCCACTAAAGTCGATTTCTGTTTAAATCCCTTTTCGCAAAATTCGCATTTGTAAGGTCTCTCTCCAGAATGTTGCTTTTGATGGCAAATTAAATCTGATTCGTATTTAAATTTCTTTTTACATATCCAACAATAATACTGTGTGTCATTTGTATGTACAGTTTTATGTTTTCTTAAATAAAATTTAAAGAAGAAGTTTTCTTTGCAGATATCACATGAAAAAGGCCTTTTGCCAATATGTACAAATAGATGATTTGTATAAACTGATTTGTAAGAAAATCCTTTCAGGCAAATTTTACACTGGTATTTTTTTCGAACGTGAACAGTAATAAATAAATATTTTTTTAAATATAATTTCTTTGTAAACCTTGTTTTGTAAAATATATAGTTGAAATGATTTTCTCCTTTAGTTCTTCTGTTGACAACATAATTAATATTCTTTTCTTTTCTTCTCCAACAACCTGCAAATGCAAATGTAATATAATTAAATATATATTGAACTTTACACTATGTAATTTAATAGTTCAGAACTGGTAAGTTCAGGAAACTAAAAACAAAGAATAATTTTGGTTTCCTGAACCTAACAATTATCAAATGATAGTGCCAGACTCATTACTGAGCTATAACCTGGTTAATTAAATGTATAGATGCTATGTTTTTTGGACTACAGATAGACAATTCAATTGCCATTTTCCATTAACTTTAGTAATTAAATTAGAATATTCGGGTAAAATATTCAGGCTTGGTTTATGCTATTAAGGTTGGGAAGAATAATTGGCAATGCACCTGCACGTGCAGCTGTATTGCTAATTATTCTTCATAACCTCTGTCTGATGTCTGCTTTCAGTGTAAGCAGAAGTTGCAGGTTTAAGTCCTGACCTGAATTGATCTTTTCTTTCAAAATATTCAAAAATTAATTTACTTATTTCTAATTATTAAATTTAATTAGTTAGGTTATACACAATAATGAATGAAACACTTTCTTTTCATAATTAATATTTAATTCAGACTTGGTTTACTATAAGCTTAATACCATGTTTTTCTGATTCTAATGTATACTTTTGGACTTTTTCTCATGTCCAGTTTGAGATATGTATTAGAATTGGGCAAAGCACTTCAAAAAAGCCTTGTTTGCTTCTCAATTCATGCAGCAATTTGTGTGTATTATCTTGTCAGTGTACATGTAATACATGTCTCTCCTCATTGCTGTAACTAGGTTTTCATCTACCCTGTGTTTTTTTTGGGGGGGGGAAATAATAATAATAATAAAACACAAAAGTTATTTATAAACAATTGTTTACAAGAAATGTATAGGATTGTTTATGTGTATTTATAAACAAAAATATTATTATAGTATATTTGATGATTTTTTCATCATTTCCATTTCAAGGCATTCTCTTTGCCAGGCCCTGTGCCTGTGCACTTGTTGCACCTACCTAGTTATGGCACTCTATTTCCCACTTCAGTTTTGGATTGGTTTGGTAGTCTTTTGAACTACAGCAAGCATAGTAAACAATGTCCAGTAGATGAGTTGATGAAGCCATGTTGGAGAATATGTCTATAGATATTTCAGTGTGATACAAGATATCTTTTATACCTAATAATGGAGAACAATGTGAAACCACATCAAGCATGTTTATAGTTGAAAATGAACTTATTACCGTTTGAAGTACATTACCTTCCCAGCTGTGTGTTCAGTGATATAAGACACACATTACGTATGCAAGCTAACTTTTTTGATTTGACATCTCAAAAATTAATTTAATGGTACGTTAAAATCAAAAAAACACAGTAATTAGTTCTTTTAAATAGCCATATATTTTGCAATTACTTTTGAATTTCATATATTAAAAAAACAGAAATCAAGCATCAATCAACTCAATATGTAGAGTACAATATTTTCTGTTTTTATATAATAAAAAGTATTACTTTCAATAAAAATTAATTTTACTATAAACTATTTAAATATTATACTATCCTGTAGATGAAATAACTATTAAAACATACATATAAATCACAATTTATGTTTAATACAGTATTTACTGACATTACTCATTGTTATGGTAAGTATAACCATTCATAAAAATATAGTGTAGGTTGTTTCTTAATAATTTAATGTTTTCATTGATTAACCAATATCAAATAAGCAAATTCACTGATATAAAAGGTCTTATATGAAATGAAAAAAGTACATACAAGACAATAAAAGCAAATAAATAAGAAAATGTCTGATTCCTTACATAAGGTTAAGACAATAAGTAAGCAGAAAAGAAGTAAAAAACAAGTAAAGTAAAATTGTATTTGATTAATAAAGTTATAACAACTGACAGAAGGATTTGTAATGTAGAGAGAAAGTGAAAAAAACTGCAAGATAGTGCTTGTTTCAATGCTATCTCTACCAATTGAATACATTGTTTATACATTTAAATTTCCATAGTCAGATTGAATAGAAATTTCAATGTCTTCATATCTGTGATTAGTAACTGTATCTCCTGTTTTTAAATACAATAATTACTTTTAGTAATACGATAAACGTGACCTACAGAATAAGCAGATGAGAATGACTATATAGATCAGGGCTTCTTAAACTTTTCCATTTACAACCCTTAGTATATAGGTATATAAAATAGGTATACAAATAAATTCACTTGCTGATAAATAAACAGAAAACAATTTATTCCATAACAATTCTCTGTTAGGCTGCAACTCCACTAGCGTAAAAACCCTCGCCGTGAAAGTTTTTAATCACGTGACCTATTTGCATTTGCGCTTGGATTTCGGTGGGGGTTTTTACGGCAAAGTTTTTATGGTAACGGTGCTGCCCCAAGTGTCAAAAGTAAATACTTCTTCACACATCATTTGGTGAAAACGAAAGCGTCGTAGCTTGATTGTTCATAATTGTTAGTGCATAAAATATTTTTAAATGGATCAGATACAAGCTGATGTGATGTTTCAACTTTTTTCTGGACAATTTTTGCTGCTTTCTGCACTCACGAAACGAAAGCACGCAAACATCGTTTTGGGTGAGGCCTTTATTTCAAAATAGAAGTTCCTTAGGTTATCATAATACACTTATGCGTGAACTTCGTTTTCAAGACCAGGATTATTATTATGAGTAAGTAATAAATCAAAATTATCGCAAAATCTTATAATGCATAAAAGTTTTATTAGTACTAATGTGAATTTTGTTGACAGTTTTTTAAGAATGACACCTGATGTCTTTGAAGTGTTATTATGAGTAGAAAATCATATAAGCAAGCAAAATACAGGTTTCAGAGAAGCAATTTCAGCAAGAGAACACTTGGGAATAACTTTAAGGTACATTGTATATGATTAGAAACTAATGACTGACTAGCTTAATCTGTTTTAATTGGTTTAAAAAGTTCATTTTATCATGTATTTTTCCAGATTTTTAGCATCAGGGGAAACGTACAGAAGTTTGTCATTTGCCTTTAGAGTTGGAAGACAGACAATAGCAAAAATTGTTCCAGAAACTTGCCATGCTCTTTGGACTCGCTTAAAATCAGATTGCATGTAATTTCCATCAACACCAAATGAATGGAAAGATATTGCAGAAAATTTTTTAAAAGCTTGGCAATTGCCACACTGCTGCGGTAGCATTGATGGAAAACATGTGTTGATGGTTTGTCTAAAAAATAGCAGACGTTTAAACTTTAATTACAAAGGAACATTTAGTAATGTGTTGCTAGCAGTGGCAGATGCCAATTATAAATTTTTGTATATAGACTATGGACAGTATGGAAGTGAGAGTGATGGAGGAATATTTATAAAAGTTCAATTTGGCCAAATGATGGAAACCTGCAGATTAAACTTGCCTAATGACGATTACTTGCCAAATTCTAAAATTATGTTTCCTTTTTATTTCATTGGTAATGAAGCTTTCCCACTAAAAAAAAATTTGATGCGACCATATCCCAGATGCTCAGCTATTAGCCAATCACAACGAGTCTATAACTATAGTCGTGCTCGTCAAGTAGTGAAAAATGCTTTTGGCATTTTAAGTTCTCGTTTTCAAATCTTCAAACGACCATTAACATACAGTGAAGATAACATGACAAAGATGATATTGGCAGCTTGCATCTTACACAATTTTCTTATAAGAGTCAGCTTGTTACATTAATGCTGGAGATTGTGATTCAGAAGATGAACATGGCAACCTTATCCCAGGGAGGTGGAGAGCAACAGCTGTTCAAATGAGAAGTTGCACACAGGTAGCAAGCAACATGTACTCTACTGAAGCAAGAGAATTGAAGAATAAATTAGCAGACTATCTACGTACCACTGGGTCTTGCCATAGACAATAGACCATTTTTTCATTACTAAGGTTCAATAAAGAATTATTTTTATTACTCTTGTGTTTTAAAGACATTGTAACAAATACAGGTTTTCAAAAAAAAATTTATTAATGAAACAAAATTTATTAAATTACATTGATCTATTGAATTTATTAATTCACTGATTCTCTTCATTGTTCACAGCATCAATCTCGAAAACAATCTCTCGAATTCTTTTCATTGCTGTTCGTTGATTTTTGCTGCTCATTTTTGCCAGCATACTTTCAACAAATTTGCAAAATGGTTTTGTGTGAGATTTGTTTTTTGTATTGCAGCATTGGCTTACTGCATGGCTTCAGCAGACATTTTGAATATTGCTAACAATTCTCCCATTTGTGAATCAAAAGATTTTTAGCCCATTTTAAATGATGTGAAGAAGTGCTGTAAAGTACAAAGTATATATCACAAATGTATCAACATACAAACAAAAAGCTTTAGAGCCGCCGCAAACTAGCACTTTGCGAGAGCAGAATGCTAGCAAACGTGCCCTAGCACAACCAATGATGTCAAAAGCTCCGCCCCTCTCTTCTTGCTCACGTGATTTTTCCTTTGCTAGAGCAGCGATACGAGAGTACTCTCGCTGTTCACAGAATTCAACAACGAGAGCATTATGCTAGTTAGAGCGAGCAGGGGAAAATGGATGACTACATAAACATGCCACACGTCGAAAAAGAAACATCGATAAAATTCTATTATATGTAAATTACATGATTAATACATTCAGTATTGAAAAGAAAATGGTATAAACGTTGTATATTAAAATAGTAAATAGTTATTTATAAATAGGCTTATGCCTAGTTAGGCTTAACCAGTAGGCATATTTTTCCCACGCTGTTTCAAAGTTCGGAACAAAAACTGACTGATTACAAGTGTAGGTTATAATAAAATCTTTGTTCTATAGCCAAGCCACATCTGTGGAATCCACGTCATGTGGACTATGTTACGCGAGCAAACGTTGTGTAGTTTGCGGCTGCTTCGTGCCCAAGTAGCTTATCTAGCAAAAATGGCCCATAGCATCATGGGAAAAAAGGCGGGGCTTGGGAACGTGACCGAGTGTACGCTAGCTCTCGCTTCCTGTAGTTTGCGGCGGCTCTTAGAATAGTACAGACTGAATGTACGTATAGTACCTGCTCTCTGAAGCTTCCATTAGTAATTGTGTTAATGCTGATGCAGGCCTATAACAGGTAAAAAGCAGGAGTAGGTGAAAAAACAATCAGTGAATAACTATTGGAGTGCTTACCTAGAAAGAAATGCTTCACTGTCACTGGGACATGAAAGCTCTACCAACTCAGCATAAAGAGGTTCAATATCTTCTGGTGGATCTGCTGTTAAGACTGGTGATATATTGTTGATGGTTCTGTATTTATACAAAATTGCATATAAAAATTCTTGCTTCATCCATAAAATGTATTCTTTTTTAACCTAAAATACTTACTCTTCATTTGTTTGTGGACAGTGCCTCATAAACCCATCTATAACATTATATACGTACCATTGTGATACATATACATCATTTCTACCACTTTCAGTACCTTTGCTATCTTCCACCTTTTTACACTCTCTCGTGTATCGATCACGTTGTGTTTTCCAGTGGCTTTCAGCACTGGTAGCATCTGTAACGTAAAAAGTTTATAGAAGTGAAGCTTTTGTACAACTTTTTCACTATTCATTCAATCACATGCATTTTAAGCACTAAAATACAGTATAAATATACTCCATATCATACTCAATTAATTTATTGCTTGATACATTTCTGACAACACACACAAATATAATAAAATTTAATTTTATAACAGAATACTTTAGTATATAAATTTAACTGTAATTGTATAATTCCAGTGACATACTAGTATATAGGTAAACAAAAAGAAAATTAAAAACTTGTAAATGAATACATGGGGTATAACCATAGTTGAATATAATCATCATAATTCAGCAGTTGTAAAACACTAAAATTTAAATGATTGTGAAATAATAAAAGGAATTCATATAGAAAAAATAATTAAAAGGAAAAAAAACAAAAAGAAAATATGAATATTTGGAACTAATTAAATTAAAGAAAAAGAATAAATGACTGTTTAAGGCACAGTATTGCAAAAAATGTGTATAAATATTTGAATCATATTAGTTGTCCAGATTATGACAGTTAATTAGAAAAAGTATTAATGGATTTCTAATAAATTAAAGTTAGGATTGTACATTCTCATTAAATGTTAATTGTTAAAATGAATGAGAGTTTGTTTTGAATAACACATTATTATATTCAAATAAAACCAATAAAAAAGAAAGAATTGTCACAAGAAGAAAAATGTAATAAAGTAGAAAAAATATTTCAACATTTTATAATTAATTTTTTAAGAAGTGTATACTTTATATTATTATTTAAGTAGATAATACAAAAGTATTGTTAATACCGTATATTTCCGCAGATAAGACAATAGTTGAATCTTAAAAAAAAAAAAGGCCCCCAAAATCCAGGGTTGTCTTATAGGACAGATACAAAAAAATTAGATTGAAATTTATATAAATTAAAACCATTATAAAAAATGGATAAACTGTAATTATTTATTAGTAGAAAGTAGGGTATGTCCACAAAATAGAATAGCCCATACGACGTTTTTCTGAATAGTCAAGGTCATTACCCAAATCCCGAATCAGTGCGAACGTTTGCAACAATAGCAAGGGAGAAAATAAAATTTGTTCATTCGAAAAATTACAAATAGGACATAATTCTGTGTACGCTATACAGTATTATTATCCAGATGAAAATCGCTGAACTAAACTAAATTCATAGGCCATTGATAGTTTGGGGGTCATCTTATAGGACAGATATATGCTAAAACTTTGACGAAAATTTATACCTCATCTTATCTGCTAAAATATACGGTAATAATAATTCACAACTGAAGAGGGACTGATAATCAAATAGAGCAGTCTAAAATGCATGTTGGATATTAATTAAAGGAATTAAAATTTGTAATAATATAAAGAAAAAAAGAATTATCTGAAACGTCCATCGTGATTAAATCCAAATTCTTATAATAAAATTCTCCCATTTAACGTAAGTAAAATCTTGTGTATATACAATATAAAATTGTATATGTGATACATCTTTAAAAAGACAATGATTATATTCTACGATTTTTTACTATAATTACAAATATAGTAAAAATAATATCTTTAATATCATATTATTAATATGTACTCACCTAAATCATAGGACTTTCCTATGGCCATCCATATTGCATGTTTTAGGCATACATTCTTGTAATCAGGATGCCTCCTGTCATATAAACATGGATATTTACGAATATTTTCGATAAATTTTTCTAAATCAATTCGTGGTCTTTTCGAAGTAGCCATGATAGAACATACACAAAAGCTCGTTTCCCACAATTTTCGCACGATGTCATGATGACGTAATTCCGCTGACTTCTGATTGGTAGAAGGTACTGTTTTACAGCCAAATTCGCATCAAAAGTTGAACACCACTCAACTCACTTTTACATTGGTTTTACAACCTGCTCAGGCATAAAATATCATGGTCACGTGATTAAAAGCTTTTACGGCGCGGTTTTTACATGCGTTTTTACGCTAGTGGAGTCACGCCTTATACAAATTATTCTGCCATTTATTGCTATTTATTCAATACAAAAGCAAAGTTGTATACTAATGAGACAATGTGCTTGATTATTTTTACATAAAGTATTAAATCTTGGCAAAATATTTGATACTGGGATGCAGGGCATCTTCAATGTTTTTCAGGACGTTTTGATTTTATAATCATTGATGCCAAAAATGCAGCTTTGCATAAACATGAAATACAAAATTATACTGTTATCAAACTTTACATGATCCTTTTACATTCAATTATTCAACCCTGTTTGTGATCCAGTTTGAGAAGTTGTAATCTAAATATTAAATCCCTAATGATAATTTTCTAGTTATTTGGTCACTAAACTTTGAAGGTTTTTATTTTAATAATGTAGATAGAGAAGACATCTCTGAATAATTAAATTTCTATTGATTGAATTGTTTTGTGTTCATTACAAAACAAAATAAATGCAATTCTAAATATCAAAAATGGCTTGGATAATATTCCATTGATATTTAAAAAAAATTTGTTTTAATTTTTAAAATATAATAATTCACATACCTTTGTTTACTTCAGTTTTATATTCAATAGACTGCTGTTTGAAATGATTTATGTTAGGCATGGAAGTATCATTTCCTTTATAAAGAAGAGATGTTGCATTGGTTTCCTTTGGAGGGAACAAAAGTTTAGATTTCTCATGAAAGTATTCTGTATCATTTGTATTAATTTCTTTAATATCCTGTAAATGTTAAAAAACATGACTAGTTAAAACTCATAACATTAGTAAAATTTACCTAAATTATACACATACATATATATTTAAACAGTAAAAATTAAAAATGCTAAATTTATTTTTGTGAAAGTATTCTTATATTTTCTGTATGCTACTTTAATATAATAAACTATAGATTAACTACAACAATTATTTTCTGTATTTTATAAATTTTAAATTAAAGATTTTCTGATTATCAATTAAGTCTACAGATTATGTAAAAGTAATAATGATTTAATCTTTAACAACAGCTCAAATAATTCCTATTTTAATGACGTTCTTGTGTCTATAAAAAGAGCATCTTAAGAATACATCTACTCTTAATGTTAGCATATTGTGTATTAAACTTTAATTTTGGCTAAAGGCATCAGTACAAGACAAGTTAACTGTTTCAAATCAAATAAATATTCAATTAACTATTAACAATTGAATTATAACTAACTATATTTTAGATTACAGTTTTAATTATAAAAATACTTTAAAAGAGTTATTAAATTTTTAATAAAATAAAAGCAGAACATGTTATGAATATAGTTTTACATCATTTAACCAGGAATATGGAGGTGGAGTCAGTGAAATTGTACCAATTAAAACTGTAACTTTGATATAAACTTACATTTAAGTATAGTTGTAAGTTTAAGTGTAGGAAGTAACCTTATGAATTATAATGGTGGTGTTGAAATGTCTTATGGTATATTCTTTATTTTAGTACAGAGTTTCTCCATTAGTAATATGTATCAAGATTTAGTGAAGGAAACAGAGTTTCAGATTTAAAAACTGAAAAGACTGATTCAGTCAGCAAATTTTTTGTACTGACATTGCAATCTGTTTTCAATACAATGTAACAAGAAAATACTGCATATAAAATTCCATAATATAGTAAATATCAAATATTTATTGATTAAATGATTGATTTAATGGTTAATGATATCTTTACTATCATAATTGAATTCAGATTTGATTATCAGATATAATTTTCATTTAATTGCATTATAATGTAGATAGTATATCACAAGGATTTTATATAATAGTCAAAAGAATATTTTAAACATCACTATCATATCAATCCAGAGTTCATCTAAATCTAACCTTACATTCATCACTTTCAAATCACGGAAAAATATTTACATTTGGTATTATTGTATAAATCTATAATTATTCATAAGAGTTTAAATTTTGAAGCAAATTAACACCTGTATTAATTAGCTCTAAAATTTAATACACAAAATGGACGATAAAACAATTATGTAATGTGAAAGGCAATGTGTGCATAGTCTAGTACCATGGTTCTCAATCTTTTTGAAGTCAGGGAACACTATACTTTGACATTTTTTTTTGCAGAACACTTACAATACATCAGCTTTAAAGTAGGAGTGGCAAACCTTTTGGAAATCAAGAGCGTACTTGGTCTAGTATATGACATCATTGGTGTTTGCTGATTATATTACTGTACAAAAATTATTTTACATTGTATTGATTTTTCTTTTGCAACAATTTTTAATTGTATATTTGATTTTTTTTTGCGGAACACTTGAAGTGGCTTCACAAATCACCCGTGTTCCGCGGACGACGGATTGAGAACCACAGGTCTAGTAAAATAAATACTATAATAATGCAAAAACTAAGAATTGCTAATTCATTAATTTCTAATTAATACATTAATGTTGTTTAAGCAATTATTCTTAATTTGTTAATCAAATAATTTAATTTCTTACATTATTTATACTTGGATATAATGAATCTGAAGCAGTATTTGAAATTTCATTCTCATTTATTTTATCAGGTTCATAATTTCCTTCAAATTTTATATATGACTCAGGTTCTGTTTTGATATCATGAGCCTGTAATATAAAATACTCTATTGAATTTATGAATATAACATCTGTAAACTGTAAACAAAGAAAGAATCACTGAATTGAAAATGCAGAGCAGAGCTGACTTTTCTTTTGAAGCTCTTTTAAAGGTTTTTAAAGGATAAAGATAGTTTTAATCAATTTACATATTTGTAAGCAGAGAAAAGCCTCAAAAGAAAAGTCAACTCGCTCATGTTAATTGTGTTCCTGTGGTTGTAAATAATATATGAAGACAAAGTTTTTTTTTGTATTTAGTCTTTACTTTTTTTAAATAATTTAAATTTGATAACAGTGTTTATTACTAAATTACTTATGTTCAAGTTATTAACTTATTAAAAATTTAAGGTGTGAAATAAAAAATTACAGTAAAAGTAAATAGATTTATCATAGTTCTTAATGTTAAATATCAAAAGTTTATGATTAATATTTGAATTTGATTAATCATATGAACATATTATAGTGATCAAGAAAGCAATGATCGTTTGGTGATCTACTTATATGATTTGAATCATGTAATTTATAATTTCCTTATATCTTATTATGGTTATAAGTCAGTGGAATATTCAAGAGAAAGTCCTTAGGATGTGAATCATTTTAATGCATCTTTTTCATAAAATTGTTAATCAACTGGTCTGACTGACAGGACTTTGAAGAAGGGATCCTTATTATGACTCTGGCTCCAGCTGCATCAAGTATTTAATTTTAAGTGTTACTGTTCAATATAGAAAATTTTATTCAAAACTATTTTTACTATAATCTGTTTCTACTGCTCTACACAAATTTTATATGAACAATAGAAATAGATCTTTTGATCACATATAATAATATGTAATTTTACTGATAGCATTATTCTCAGATATATCAAACTATAATTAAGGGAAAAGAAATCATAGGAAAAAAAATATATTTCAATAAATAATTAACTAACTAGAACTTTTTCCCAACTGAAGCACAGTGACAGTTTGCAAACTCATGATAGATCATTGCTTAAACAAAATTAAAGGAGTGCTAAATTAAAGCAACTTGTCATTCTGCATAAGCAGTGAATCCTTGTTATTGTTCTAAAACTTCCTTAACTTACATTTTGAATGTCGAATAAACATGTGCTCATTTGTCCAGATTTTTACAATGCAAAATTTTCCCATTGACTTAACATGGAAATGACCTTTAAATGCCAATATTTCCTGTTCTAGGTCAAATTTGGCCTCTATCACAATGCATTATTTTATTATTTCAATTAATTCATAAAAATTATATATAATATATAAATATATGTAAAAAAATCTATGCCATGGAGCTCACTTTTGTTTTTCTGTAAAATAGCTAGTTCTTTTTGTAGTTAAAATGTCAAATAATCCTGAAGATGAGTTACTAAACATTAAAAACGTTAGTGATTTAAATAATTCTCACTGTTTTGGTGTTTTTACTTATATACAATATACAGTGGTGCCTCGTATAACGTACGCTGCGAACAACAGTCTTTCTGTTTGACCATTATGTGACTTGAGCAACGGACTTTCTGCGATCAAGTGCGAATGATTTTTCCACTCTTTTGCCATTGCCATTGACAATCTACTATTTTTAGATGTTTTTCCCTTCTTGGCTTCCCAGAATAGCTTCTTGATGTAGGTATTTTGGAAAACAGGTGTTAAAGAAGAGAGAGAAATAGACCACCTTGGACATGTTTTTCAAGAAGCCAGCTGCCAAAAAACAAAGGATGGAACAAGAGGAGTTGACTCTGCAAGCCCCGGTAGCCTCTCTTGAATCTGACTCTGATTAAAAAACAATAAAAAGATATCCGCTGCAATATGTAAAAAGTGTGTCTGTATGAATGTGTGAAGAAAGTGTTCCTTCACCTCCTCCTCACATCTGACTACCCAGCATAATTGGTGACTGCTCCATTTTCATTTTTTTATGGTACAATACGGTTATTTTATGCTGCAGAACGAATTAGATGTTTTAACATGTATTTCTATAGAAAAATGCGTTCTGTATAACGGAGTTTTCACTTAATGGACGTGCACCTGAAACGGATTAAGTACGTTATATGAGGCACCACTGTACTTGTATTAACATATCGCTAGAAAAATACAAATGCAAAGATTACTTATGTAGTAAACTGAAACTATTCATTGTTAATATCGTCAATTTATCAGTTTGTTCATATATTAATCATTAATTATTTGATTTAACTATATACTTTCTATAATTTGTTTTTATTCTAATTCAAATTATATTTATTTTGAAAAAAATTAGAATAAAAACAAATTATAGTAAAAATTGATGCAATAGTAAAATGAGAAAAATACTCAAGAATATAAAATAGAATTTGAAATTAAAGAGAAACAAAAATTACAGGATAAATATATCAGCAATGATAAGATTGCAATAAGTAAGAATTTAAATGAATTATTTCAATGATTTTATTTATCAAACAATTTCCATCATAGCATATTATAGCAAATGTCACATAAAATTACAGTTTATTGTCAGGAGGTAACAGTTATTAACTGGAAATTTCAACTATTAAATCTAATGTTTTGAAAATTCTAATTTAGGATGTGTCATCATTTTTCTGTTTGTCTTTTTAAACATATGTGTGATGTGGGCATACACATCTGTTCATTAGTAGTCAGAAGTTTTGGATTATATATGGATAGATTTTACTTACTTTTACTTCTTGTTCAATTGTGATATCTTCATATATTTCACATTCACTTTTAATGTTTCTGACAATCTCAAGTTCTTCCTTGACATCGTCGTCGTAATCCCATATGGGTTCTGTTTTGACAATGGAGTAATTTATATCATTCTCCATCCAATCCAGTTCCTTTTTAATGATAATATGACTTCCTTCTTTAAAATAGAATGTAAAAAAGTTTAATTTTTTAATAATGTTTTAGAAAATAATACTATTTAATAAATAAAAATATAAATACGACTTTTTCACACAGGTAAACACTTTAGTCTTAGTCGCTTTAGTCCTTTTTCGCAGTTACACCATCAGCAATCCTTAAAATTCACAAAGTTATAGAGACGACCTTCCTTTTTAGGCTACTGCCTCCACAAAAAAATGTAAAAATATAAAAACAGGTAGAACATCCTCTGGTGTTTTTTGCCACTATCATAATATTACATTTAAGTAAAAAATAAGAGGAGCATGGCCGGTGTTATTTACATTTAATAAATAAAACTATAAATACGA
This sequence comes from Centruroides vittatus, assembly GCF_030686945.1. Lineage (NCBI taxonomy): Eukaryota > Metazoa > Arthropoda > Arachnida > Scorpiones > Buthidae > Centruroides > Centruroides vittatus. The sequence continues at coordinate 84,238 of NW_027120721.1, read as the reverse complement.
CTTTTTCACACAGGTAAACACCTTGATAAAGAACACAAGAGGATGTTCTACCTGTTTTTATATTTTTACATTTTTTTGCATAGGCAGAAGCCTAAAAAGAAAGGTTGTCTCCATAACTTTGTGAATTTTAAGGATTGCTGATGGTGTGATGACGAAAAAAAAAAACCAAAGCAAGGTGTTTACCTGTGTAAAAAAGTCATATTTATATTTTTATTTATTATATGTAAATAACGCCGGCCATGTTACTTTATTTTTTACTTGAATGTATGTTTGTTTAAAACATACTATTATTTTTAACTTGTTGAATAGTATTTTGTTCAGTAATAATTTTTTATTACTAGGAAGAAGATTTCTTCTCAGAAAAATCAAATTGACTATACTGAATTCAGAATCGTTTAAGTGTTAAAATTGTGAAAACTGCTCAAATATCTTCTATACATTCTCTTTAAATACATTATTTTGACTTTGAAAATTAATGTTTAATATTATTTACAATTATTTAACAGTTATATACAGCTGATATCAAAACTGTAAGATGAAGTTCTTGACAATAAAAAATACTTATATTATACTATGACTTCCAAATTAATAAAACTTGTATTATTTAATAATATTCAAAAGAAATAGACAGGCCCTGCCAAAATGAATGATGGCATTTTAAATTATTGTATCAATTACTCAATTACTATCCTAGAACATTGTAATGTACATTTAAAACATTGGAAAACTGCCAGTTTCACATTTGCCCATTAAAGTTTCTCAATGCCTGTTCCTCATTGTCGCATGACATACATCCAACTGGTATGTCCTAATTCTTCTTGTGCTACAGATATCAGTTGTCACACCTCCCATGTCATCCACAATTCTTTGGCTCCAGCAGATTACTTGTGTTGCACAATGATGAGCAGCATTTTGCATTCTGCAGTTTGCAAAGTTGCCATTTTCTCTTGTGGCATTTCCAGTAGTAGTAGACATCCAGACATATAAATGCACGTGGGAAATGAAATTCAGACAGTTACTCTCTACTTCTTCAATAGTAATTAACACAGATACAATAATATAATAGGTAATATTCATTTCGGAAGACCCCTTAATGAATTATCTTTATTCTACAGACAAAATATCTTTACTGTTTGAATCCATTGTCAGATGCAAATAGTATAATAACTAGTATAATTTATATAAATAAGTACCAGTAACAAAAATAATTATCCATTTAAAACAATTAAATACAAAGAGCTCTCCATTAATTACCAGTACAGTACATGTACAATTTCTGAGCCACTTTTTATCCCTTTTCTCTATTGTCTGCAATGATAAACTTTTAGCAAACTCCCCCCCTTCAATTATATATATGTTATGGACAAAGCGATTAATACGGGAATTAAGAATAATGCCCAGGCATTACGAATAATGACCAACAAAATCAGGCATTGTAATAAATTTCAATAATTTATCAAATTGACTGGTCATTATGAATACTGCTATCACCTAGTTGGGCAAAGTGATCATAAGAAGTTGAGGAGTGATCATACGACATACGCTAGCCAATGGGCACTCAGTTGCACGTGCGTATTGCATTTAGTACCGAATTTGGTGGCAGTTGCAATTGTTTGTGCTCTCGACAGATTCCTTCCGGAGGGAAGCCGCCGGCAGGCTGGCGATTGTTTAACGTCACTAGTTATTTATTCACGGTAGTTCTTGAACACACGTATCAATAACTAGCAACATTAAACAATCGGCGGCCTGCCGGCGGCTCCCCTCCAGGAGAAATCCGTCAAGAACACAAACAGTCGCAACCACTGCCAAGATGGTGCACATGGGTAAAATTTTGCCATTTAATTAATATAGTTAATAGTACTTAGTTTTAAAAGATTGCATGTTCTTTTTAAAATACTTTGAGATAATTCACAAAAAATAAATATTTCTAAACGAGATAAGTGGAGGTTTTTCAATCAAATGTTAAATTTGGTACTAAACACAATACGCATATGCAACTGAGTGCCGATTAGCTAGAGTATGTCGGATGATCATTTCTCAACTTATTATCACCACTTTGCCCAACTAGGTGATAGCAGTATTCATAATGACCGATCAATTTGATAAATTAATCAATATTTATTACACTGCCCGCCCTTTTTGGTCATTATTCATAATGCCCGATAAAAGTGAATTGTAAAAGAAAACAGTGTCTACATCATTTACAACGCACTAGTTTGTTAATAATAATATTAATAGTAATAGTAATATCGATAAGGATTTTATTTGTAACGATAGTTTCATGTAGTAGTATATCAATCAATCTCAAAAGTATTCACGGCATTATAGAAAATGTAAAATGATTATAAAAAAATCTGTGCACTATTTTTAGACTGTATAAACGGGAACATTTTACATCATTTTACAACATTTTCTGTAATGCTGTGAATACTTTTGAGATTGATTGATATACTACTATATAAAGAGACAACGTATTTTTTGACCATGAAAACTATTGAACCAATTGTTACCAAATTTTAACACGTGTCAGGTGTGTTGTGTAACCGTAGACTTGAGAATGCGGGGTAATACTTCAAATTTTCAAAGTTCTCTATGTATATATAAGAGCAGGCGAGGCTGCGACGAGGAATGCTAGTATACAATAAATCATGGACTCTCCTATGCTAAAAGAAATGACTTTAAAAAGTTAATAAGTATCAGAAAATATTTGTGTAATTATGTGAATAAACTAAGCTTATAAAAACAAATTTGTATGCCAATAATACCACTAAAAAATGTCCTTGTTGACAATGTCTCAATCTCTTGTATATAATGTACTTTTTTGCAACCCTTTCCCTCCTTTAACTGTACATGTAATTAATGGAGAGCCCCAAATAAAGCTTATAATTAATAACACAAAATAGTATTTATGAAATTTTAGTAAATTTATTTAATGAAACAAATATTGTAATAAAGAATCTATGTCTTGGATTAAGTAATTAAAAATTGTTAAATAAATGATTCTACCAGTTGTATACATATATAGCTTCACAAGAAATAAATTAAACCATTATTTCTTCATTCTATTCAAACATGTTGATTATCAAGTATAAAATCCCTATGCTTGAGATCACTGGCAGTTCTTGGCTGTCTATACTTTACATAAACTATACATAGGTATACAGTGCATTCATAAAATACATACTTTTAATTTAACTAAAATAAATGCCATCAAAAAGTATCCACCTTCTAAAGATGCACATATATGCTGTAGTCTCAAATATGGTTATTAATTTTATATTAATGTTAGTGTTTTGTCCTATGTTATATTTAATTTTAAGATTATTTTGGAACATATGATTATCTCATGCACCTGATCCTGATAATGGTCTATAAATAGGCCAACACTTAGATTTACAGTAATCTCTGGCATGTTTTATGTTGAGTTTCTTAAGTTTAAGTGTAGAAAGCAATTATTACACTGCCCGCCCTTTTTGGTCATTATTCATAATGCCCGATAAAAGTGAATTGTAAAAGAAAACAGTGTCTACATCATTTACAACGCACTAGTTTGTTAATAATAATATTAATAGTAATATCGATAAGGATTTTATTTGTAACGATAGTTTCATATAGTAGTATATCAATCAATCTCAAAAGTATTCACGGCATTATAGAAAATGTAAAATGATTATAAAAAAATCTGTGCACTATTTTTAGACTGTATAAACGGGAACATTTTACATCATTTTACAACATTTTCTGTAATGCTGTGAATACTTTTGAGATTGATTGATATACTACTATATAACACATAAAATAAAAATCAGACAAAACAAATATCACAAATAAACTGGAACAATACTAACAAATTTAACACCTAAACACTCCTTCCAGCAGAAATGAACAATAGACTTTAACACGTTAACTGCCACCTGTAATATGATATTTTGCGTTTTATCAGGCTAACTGTAATATGATATTTTCCATTTTTTCAGGCCACAATGAGAAAATTTGATATTTAATATTTTATTATGATATAAATAAAAGGGTCATTATATAACAGTCGGTAGAGTGAAGATAAAAAAAATATATCAGGGTACAACAGATGACTGGCCATCGTATGGCCTGAAACCGGAGACTATAAGACCATGAAATATTTAATATTAATTACTTTATATGTAACAAAAGAGAATAATTAAACTAGTTTTCGATATTTTTTCCTTTTTTTAACTATTCACTATTAGATATAAAATAGCTTTTTATTAAAAAAACTACGACAGCCGGCCGTCGGACCACTTCTGAGGCCATACGACGGCCGGCAGTCGGAAACAAACTTCATAGACATCCGCGAGAGGCCACCACTAGGATGTAAAACGTCTTACGAAGCCAGGATAATTTAACCTTGAGTGAAACTACATTGGTTATAGCGACGACGGGCGGTCGGATGGCTCTGTACGGCCCTAACTAGTACGACCGCTGGCGTGTCGTATGGCAGTTAAAGTGTTAATGCTCTAAGGTTTTCGGCATCATTTAGAGGCCTTTTTCAGGAACATACAACCAAAAAACTGTTCTATCGTTTGAAACTGTCGAATACCGCATTCCAAAATATTTAAAAAATTGGAACGTGATATTCGACGGTTTTTTGATTGTACGTTCCTGAAGAAGGCCTCTAAACAACAACGAAAACGTTGGAGCATTAAAGTCTATTGTTCATTTCTGCTGGAAGGAGTGTTTAGGTGTTAAATTTGATAAAATAAAAATTTTTAATCTTGAATTGGTTTATTTTTTTCAAACCAATGTTATATGTTATGGAATACTTTGCACCTCTGCTCTTACCCAGTAACTAATTCTCACCATTTGATCACACTGTCTCAACATTTCATGAAATGAGATGCAGAACGGAGGTGTTGAACAAGCAGGTCTGTTTGCTAAGTGGAAAATTGCAATACACTGATTAAATTAACAGTGCTGTCACAGCATCAAGACAAACCACTTTGTGAAATAACAAAAGAAGATTTTATAAAAGTGGTTTGGGGTGTACTATAGATTACTCCCTATGGAATTTCAGGACTTTGATTATATATTTGAACTCAGGGGACCGAAACGAGTTCAACGGTACCCTATTTTTGGACCGGAGACGAAAAATAAAAAAGTTATCATACTTTTTCACTTACCATACTTTTTTAATGCTCTCATGCAAACAGCACCGTAGTTGCTAGTATTGCCATCTTGCGGTAAAGTCTGCAAACCATGACGTCAAACTATGGTCATCTTCCGGAGGGTAAACACGCGATACGAGAGCGGAGAGAGCGACGCGACTTCCGATCATCGCGCGATCGTTAACATGGCGGCCGTTCCCACTGTTCGTGCTCCCGACTGACCTCTCGTATGGGAGCCACCACACGCCGCCATGTGCTAAACTAGTGATCGATTCACGGTAGTTCTTGAACAAAGTAAAAAGAGGAGGAAACGTCTACTAAAAGCAATTTTAACGGCAAGCATGCGACTCCCGATTGCGATAGCGAGGCCACTTAGCGGAGAGCGACGCGACTCCCTATCATCACGCGATCGCCGGAAAAAAGTATGATAACTTTTTTATTTTTCGTCTCCGGTCCAAAAATAGGGTACCGTTGAACTCATTTCGGTCCCCTGAGTTCAAATATATAATCAAAGTCCTGAAATTCCATAGGGAGTAATCTATAGTACACCCGTGGTTTGATTAAAAAAACTAATTTTAATCATGTGTAATAAAAGACATTATTTTACAATTTTATGTTTGTTATGCAATGCATAACTGCATTGCATATCACAGGATGATGCTGCTTGAGATCATATCTTGGGACCTGAGTTTCCATACAGAAAACCCATAATATGATCTCAAGTACAAAGGCACGAGGAACATGAGAAAAAATTAAAATTTCTGAAAGAACAGGTAGGTAATGTCTATGTAGCAAATATAAAACCTTTGTACCCATTCCATAAAATGTGGATTTTCCAAGACAATATGTCAAGTTATGCACAGAAAACTTCACAGATTGATTTAATATTTTATCCATTTATCTGCAATGTATTTAAATGTACTAATTTGCATAATTTTTGAAAAATAGTTAAAATTGTGAGCATTAAAATACCTCATGAAACTAATATAAACTAAATATATAGAAATGATTTATTTAAATTGTTCAAAAATATTTATGGGCACAAATGCAACTCTGAATAACGCAAATGGGACCTTATTAGAGCTGTAGACCATGCCTGTAGGAGTAAAAAGCTCAAATGAAGTGATACACAATATATGACCCTTTTCAAAATGGGCTAAAATTTAAAAGTGAAACATCTAAAACCAATTCTCAAAACAATGAAAAAAAATCAAGCATTTTCCTCTTTACTAGAGACAGTTAAAAGCTCACAAAACACAAGAAATTCCAATGCACCAGCTACTTCCGAGACACGATCAGTCTCGCACCGCAAATCCGTTACGCCCGTCGAATTTAACAAGACGACCAGTCACAGGTGACTTGTCAAACCAAGAGTCACAATTTGAGATATGGTTCCCACGACTTTTTTGGTCTGAAAGTCTAAAAATATGGGCAAACCCCTCATTTAGAACTGCATTTTACCTATTTATGTATAAATAAATAAAAATATTAAATATAATTGTGTCATTTTCGAATTAAAACATCCATTGTCAAAATATTGTATACTATTACGTCAATTTGACGTAATTTTATACTTCTCCGTTATAATAAAGAAAGGAATGACGTCAAAATGACGTAAAAAGCATGCAATATCTGAAACACAAAAGCGTCTTCAATGACAATACATTCATTCGTTAATTGATTAAAACAATTAAATTAAACAACATTTAATGTTTTATAGATCTAAAATAAACGCAATTATTAAATTTCCTTAATTATTTCTTATTTAAATGAACATTTTTTGCGATTAAGAAAATTATCCAAGATGGCGGCCGATTAGCAGACGATATTATCGTTTGCAGGCTAATTACGTATTACTCCGATTTATGACTAATTTCAGTCTATTAATGAAATTCTTTTATTAAATATGTTTAAAATATTGAATAAGGAAGAATTACCTGTCAAATTTGGCATTTTTGCTTCGATATTTTAAATTACAGGTTAAAAAACCCATCAGAATCCAACCAACACCTCTAATCAAACAACATCCATCAACCTACAAGTATCCCTCTGGTGGTAGTATTAGGCGAACCCGAAAGGAAAATAAAACATTAGCAGACGATAATTTATAAAATAAAAATTAACAATAATATTTAATTTATCAATTATTTCCAACATAATTTTCAAAAATTATAATGTAAGATTATATCAAAAATAAAAAAAATCTGATATCTATAAGCTTTCTCTTCGTGGGCACTACGATGAGGCCTTTTTACCCAGCCCGTTACGACTTCGGCCAGGCCCACTTTAAAGCGGATGAATAGTGAGAGTCGGGCCAACATATTTGTAACAGGACACCAACGAAAAGTTTCTAGGATTCGCCCAGCATTTCTAGAAATGGCTTTACCGCTTCGGCCATTACTGAAATATGACTGAAGCGACAAACGGAATGCCTTCAGGAAAACTTTTACGGGAAACACTCTTGAATTTTTGGCACTTTCAATGTTTCAAGGTCCCGAGTCCAAAAATGTAAAAACATTGCGGATTTCTTTTTTGAAGATGGCCATACATTCCCTCTGTTATACGTAATAGCCAGGAAAGTAAAAATAAATCGTCGTTATCAAATCTTTAGTCGATGGATTTCGTTGTTGAATTTTACGGTATTACTGGAAACTTAATTAATATACTGTTTGTCAGTCCATGGAATCTTTTAATCACATACAATTTATTACTCAATCATTGGATATTTATTTGTTATATGGAATACTATACCCGATATAAAAAGATTATAGAGTTAAAACTAATAAGAATACAGCTACCCTATAATTAAGGATATAGACTTTAATAACAGATGTAAAATTTAATGCTTAACACTTATAACTCTACATAGAAATTGGTATTTTTCTGACAGCTCAAGGATCCGTGCTAAGGTATTTTGAGTTCAATTTTCTCTTCTATGTATGCGTTTCGGGCTGGTAAGTTCTCAATCCCTCTTCAGTGCCATATCTACAACATTTTTTCTCATTATAATTTTACAATATAAAAAAATATAAATACCAATTTGATCACTTCTTACAATTTGTACGCGATTTCATAAAAGAACCAACCAGCATAAGTGAAAATTCAATTTCGGGTACAAGTACATATTTAGTGTTTATAGTATTTAACAAATATTATATATTAAATACTACAGGGTGTGCCAAAAGTTTCCATACATACAAAAGTGAAATGTAACTTTATTTACAATATATTAAAATGCCAGCATTAAGTCTTATGTCAGTGGATTTGCGGAGTAAAGTAACGGAACACAGGGATAATCTGCCAATGGGGTAACTAGCAGGACTTCCTATGTGGAAACTGGATTGTGTTCAGGTGTTAGGCACACGAAAAAAACCCAGAACACCGCATGATAGCTAGCCCCTTGGTCAGGCACAAACCAATGACCAACTAGCAGTGTTCAATGGTTTTCTTGTCTTCCAGATGGCGTTAAAGTAAAATAAATAAGTTGTTCGTTTAATTGTTTTTTTATATTTCAAAAATTTAAATAAAGAAATTGGTATGTTGTTTAGCTTCAATTTTCACGAAAAGAGGGCATTCGTAGCTGCCTATACGAAATATCTCTCGGTGGATTTATTTTTATTGCAACTAATACAATGTATTAAAAATATATTTGTGAAAGAGATCTAATGGCGTAACGTTTAATTTGAAATAGGACTATGTCATTTAAGTGTATTAAAGCCGCTAAACAAGGAAACACTCCCATTGTTGCTAGACAGGCTGAAAATAATCGCTTCTTGTAACATTTATTTCCCCTGGATGTGTGTACATAGTTTATTTTTTACATTACAGCGAATTAAAAATCGTGGGCACAATTCTAGTGGCCAAAACTGTTCAGTCTATTAATATTTTAAGTGTTGCGACAAAGTTAACCCTCGGGGTGCCTGGTGGGGTCTGAAAGGCCCGACTCATTTTCAAAAGCTCCCTCTACCGTCGCAAATTTACACAAACAACGGTCGCCGTTTCGAGGTTACAGGACACTCGCCTACGTCGAACTCAGGTAAGAAACCGAACAGGGAAAAATTCTCCAAGGCGTCGACGTCACGACTGTAGGAAAAAAATTTTTCCCCACAGCGGTCGCCAGGATGGGGAAAAAATCCAGCCGCCGCCATTTTGTGACCTAGGGTAACATTAACCATATTTTTTGTGTAAAATTCGTATTTTTTGTGTTTGCTTGATTTATAACACGTTTACGTTGTCAGTAGATAAACGTTTAAGCAGCTACTGAGCGTCTGTAAAAAATGATCCAGATATATTTGCATGGGACATGCGAAATTCCTATGGGAAAAATGCCGGAATTCTCAATTTCAAATTTTAACTGAAGAAGCTTAATTTTTATGGTTTAACAGATAATTATATTAAGTGCGATTAAAATGAACCCAAAATAGTTAAATTATAATGAGATTGCATCATGATTTCTAGAGAAACAAAGTTAATATTTTTGTTACAACAAAAAAAGTTGATGTTTTTTATTATGTAGTCGTGTGAATAAATATTTCACGTAAATCAATGATTGGTTTATTCTAAATATGTCTTAATAAACCTATTGTATATATATCATAACATAACATTGAAATTATCTTTACAAGCAATATAATGTAGTGTTTTATTTTGGGGTCTGTGGGACCCCACCAGGCGCTTGGCGAAAATTTCTTCACCAGGCACCCCGAGGGTTAAAAGAAAAATAATATTTATACTTTGATCTTGGGTTCGCACCCCGCCAACTGGCTGGCTACGTGAAGTTTTACGGGTTTTCAACACATTAGTAACATTTAATATAGGGGCATTTTCCCATAAAAGACCTCCCGGGAGGCATTCCCCTCGGCAGATTGGCCCTGTGTCGCGTTGCCTTATACGAATAAAACCATATAACCAACTTGTTAAATGAATCATTTAAAAGTTAAATAAAATATTTTAATTAAATTTTACAATGTAAATTGTTATATTTTCTTGTAGTTCTACATACACGCATACATTCGAACCTTCGATAACAATCACCTCTGAAAGATGGCCATCTTCTCAGAAACATTTCTTCGTGAAATTCGTACAAAATAACCTACAAACAACGGCTAGTTTCTCTGTTCCTCTCATTTGCTGTTCAGAGGTATATTTTTATTGAATTAAATAATTGTTGGACTATGAAAGAAGTTAAATTACTTCATTTAATTTGGAAAATAATGTTTTATTTTATTATTCCGAGAATATGAAACAACTTCGCCACTTCCAGAGTATGATTTAAATACACAATTTACTTCGTAACGCACAATTCACAAATGTGATCTTAGGTATTAATAATTCGAGTCAGTGTGTAAACCATTACTTTATTCAACAAATACTTTTATTATCAGTTATAAAAGGTCATCCAGACGGTAACGCGGAGTCGGGGCGAAATGCATATTTGGGACTCTGTAGCAATAAAAGAAAACAAAACCATTGTATAAGGACACCCCCTAATTTCTCTAGGACTCAGGACAATTTGCTGCCTCTGCCGTCCCCTCACGAAATATGTAACAGCAGGATTCTCTCTGGCGGCCCTGCTGTTACATAGTTCGTGTTATCTTTGTGAGTTGTGGACACTTGTAAGCCTATACAATTATATAAAACTTATTTTAGTATTTGTTACAAACGTCACACTGACTCCTCAATCAGACAATCCCAAGTGACTTTAGTTATGCGACCATTCCGATATACGTTACGACACAATATGTCAAACACTACAAAACATTTTCATATTCATTTTAGTTAAAGAAAAATGCACTCGTCTTCATTGGCGGATCTACATTTTTGATAGCCTGTTACAGAGCTCCTTTGCAATCAGTAATTCTAGGGCAACATCCAGAAATAAACTCACTTCGGGTGCCTCCGGAATTAGGAGCCCCGAAGGTTAAGCTCCATTAGTTTCATAGTACAACCGCCAGTGCTCATCTTACTTCTACATTTTCTTCTCGCCGGTTTATAAAGTATAAAGCCACGGCATTGTTCGATCTATTTTCCGAATTATTAATAATTCTTTTCAAACGACGGACATTAACAATTACAACAATTAATAGTACGAGGACAAAGACAATCAAACTGATACATACGAGTGCAATTTTCCATGCTGTAAAATAAATCACTTCCTCCTTGCATTTATCCGTTGATATAACTTGGACAAAGCTCGATAAATCGGAACCAATCCTGCAAGAAACATTAGCGAAGTCCAGTATCTTGTGTTTATTTCTAATTAGCCAATCCTTGGTAAACAGAGAATCACAACCACAGCTCCAGTTGTTTCCCGCTAACAAGATTTTAAACTCATTCCAATTATCAATCCGATACATTAAGGACGGAGGCAATCGAGTTAATTGATTTCTGTTTAAGGAAAGATAAGTGATAGTCGGTGGTAAATTATCGATGGAAGTTAAGGAATTGTCGCTCAAGTATAAATGGGTGACATTCCTACACAACTGTGGATCCACATTTGAAATTCTGTTATGCGTAAGATCCACAACAGTAGCATTTTCGATAAGAATTTCGGGCATATCTCTCATGTCTTTTCGAGAACAATTTACTAAAATCCCTTCGAAGTCCTGGAAGCATTCGCAATCTACGGGGCAATCTTTCGTTACAGGACACATGCGATACGTCGTCGTAATATCGAGTAACTTTTTCTTCTTCTCGTAGCACTCTAAATTGGTAAGATTTGGAAAAATTTGGGCTGCCGTCTCCAAATTTACGTTCAGAAAGTCGACAAATTGACGAAGATTGCAATCGCAAGTAATGTTGCTGTTCCTCAAATCATAAGTAGGGAAATTAGATCCGTATTCATGTGTATCGATGTATATGGTCCTTATATTGCTGTCGGACAGGTCAACGATGGCTCGGTTAGGAGTACGCAGCGGTAATGTGACGTTATTAAAATTACTTCTAGAGAAATCAACGAAAGTCAAGCTGTGGTGTTCCGTCCAATTTATCATTGGCCAGGCCACGAAATTTGAAAATTTGGCAGAAATCTTAGTCAAATGCTTACTTCTGCCGAAAGGATGTTTAGCGGAAAGTCTAACGAAAGAACTACGAGATATGTCGAGGACTCGTAAATTAATAAGTGGAAGGAAGACGTCTTCGGGTAAGTGAGTGAGGAGATTGGAACCCAAATCAAGAACTTCTAAAGACGATAAATTCTGAAAAATATTCTTGGGAAGAGTTCGCAATTGATTAACACTTAACTGGATGTGTTGCAAATTAATCAGATCATCGAAGATGCCCGGAGGAAGGTGTTGTATTTTATTTACTCCTATGAAAAACTCTTCTAAATTCTTGCTATTTTTAAAAAGATCAGGCGGTAAATTTACAATTTGATTGGTTGTAAGAATGACTTTCCTTAAGTTTGTTGCGTCAGAAAATATTCCCCCTTCCAAGTGCGTTAAACTGCAGTTTATAGCAAAGAAATATTTCAAATTTTGCAAACCGGCGAAGAATCCAGAAGGAAACTGTCCTATCTGATTATCACCTACGAAAAAATACTTTAATTTTGAGCAGGCAGCGAATAAATTATCAGGAAGTGCAGTCAATCTATTCTTGTAAACTACAAATGAGATCAAATTCGACAGATCGGAGAGCAAATCACTCGGTAAATTTGTCAGTTTATTTCCAGATAAATCCAAAACTTGCAATTGAGTGAGATTCTTGAGCAGGAGCGAATCGATTTCTTTTATCTGATTGTTGCTCAGGTTTAGTCTATTCAAATTATAAAGTCCCCGAAATACTTGGCTCGGTAGCGTTTCTAAAACTCCATTCGTCAGACTTAATGTTGAAAGACTGGATAAATTTTGGAAGGGGCTCGGCATAAAGGTCCTAAACTCGGAATTCTCGATGTTGAGATACACGACGGAAGGAACATTTCCAAACGTCACATTTAACACGCCCGAAGTCCTTAAACCAATCAACGTTATTGTTTTTAGAGTGGGAATATCATTAAACGTTGCACTAGCAAAATTATTCATAACAATCGACTCGCGGTTAACGAGGACGTCGACGACTTTCACACCAGACACAAATTGTCCCACGTCAAACTCCGACATATAACAATCATTGATACTAACGTAATTTGTACTGTTAGCTTCTAAACACCGCATTAACTGCCCATAAATAGTTTCGTTTTTACAAAACACAAAGAAATAATTGTGATAAATTTGAGCGTAAGACAGCTTCTCTGTCATGTAGCATCTGATTTCGGAGTTGATGTCTTTCGAAGTACTGCATCGATATCCTGTCCATTTTTTCCAGAAGTCCAAGCAACCGTACGCTACGTTCAGTAGCTGTATTAAGATAAGTAACCTCATTAACTCGAATAGTCTTGTTTTTCGAACACAACAATACACTTTAACTAGCTAAACATTAACTTAATGTTACCTTTTGTAAGCCACCAAAATCCGGACTGATGTAAAATAATTCACAAATCACATCCTGTTACTTTTACAATTATATAAAGACGAAGTGTTGCATCACTAAAAGTAAACACCGGTTTAATCACGTGGGTAAGATAGTAACGTTAGAGATCTGTATAAATATTTACCCTTTGATAATTGTGAAAAAAATGTTATTATAATAAAGTATTACAAGTTTTTTGAAATATTTCAATATTTTATTTGTAAAAAGTTACATTAATTGGGAGTATTTTAACGCGTTTTTATTGTTGTAACAGGAAATGGAGGAAGAGGAAATTCCAGTGAGGGAAATTGCCAATTGCTATTTGTTCATCTGAAATTTCCTGTTATTTAATTAGTCATGGAAGAAATTTTTACGTAGTCATTTTTACTTTCGATGGAAGAAAATAAAACTTTAAATTTTTAAGAATTTAACGTCATATTCTGTTAAAAAACTTATTGTTCACAAAATGGAGATCAAAAGATAGATGATTGAATTAGTATAACCGTTGATTTCATTCATCCGTTAGCAGAAAATGGCGGATTATTCGTGCAGTTTTGTAGTGGGATTTCATTTAAATTCCATTATTTTGTAGTGGTTTAATGTAAGACGGTGACGTTACTCGTCACAGTCCCACGTTAAACCTCTACAAAAGAATAGAATTTTTCTGTTAAATTGAAATGTTTTTACAGGAACTGTTATACAGGGTATTCCAGGGTGTGTGAAACAATAGGAGTTACTTATTTATTATTTTACAGGTAGAGCATGGCAAGTAAATATGGAGACGGTGGGATCGAAAGACAGAAAAGTCGCTGAGAATTTTAACAGGTGCACCGAATCGCTGTGTCTGATTGGTGGAGTCCGGACGCAGCCTGTCAAACTCTTCGGACCTCTTAACTGCATTGTTTTACTAGTTACAAAACATCAACATCCGTTCTATGTCTGAATTATTAGTAACCGTTACATTATTTTAAACAGTTTATTACATTTGAAAACTTGAATTTAAATTAAAACCATAAATATTTTTCTTCGGGAAAGCGAATCGACTCTTCTAAGGCGATTTGCTTCCCCGAAGAGATATTTATGGTTTTAATTTAAAAAGTAGACATAAGTCAGCATGAACTGGAAGGGTCTATGTCAGATAAAATGAGACATGGTGGAGTTGACACATCTCTTTCGGCTGTTCTGTTTTTTTACATAACTAAACGTTTTGTAACAATTTAACTTCTTAGTTCATAAATACACACGCCGATGATATTAAACTCGTAAATAGCCGTCGTCATTCATTACAATGCAATATTGATAAACTTAACTCCTTACTTAAGAAGTTAAATTTACAAATAAACTCTAGCGAGACTAAAATAATGATCTATAGTCTGGTGAGACCACCAACATGCAAAGCCTTTTTTATTGATGATCGAAGATTGGAAATTGTTGATAGAGACCAGAATCTAGGGATTATATTTGATTCAAAACTCTCATTAACTTGTTATTCATGTTTTATTTCCTTTATTTTCGAAATATGCAAAATAATTCAGGGGCTTTCTGTATGTACGGATGTTAGTGTGTATGCGTGTGGGGGGTACGATTTTGTTCACCCTCTTTGAAGCTTAACTCCTTTGCCTTTTGTCGAAAATTTCTGGAACGTTGCAGAGTGGTTTGTGTATTAGAGTCATTGATGCTATTAAATTTTGATAGTAAAAGGCGAGGGGAGGAGATAGAAGATGGTCTGTTGGCCTGTCCAAACTCACCACTGGCTTGAAAAAAGGCTCGGGAGAGAATACTCGAAAAGATTTCAGAATGCACCAGATTAAAACAGGAATGAAAAAATCATTCCACAACTCAAGTTATTATATATTAAT
This sequence comes from Centruroides vittatus, assembly GCF_030686945.1. Classification (NCBI taxonomy): domain Eukaryota; kingdom Metazoa; phylum Arthropoda; class Arachnida; order Scorpiones; family Buthidae; genus Centruroides; species Centruroides vittatus. The sequence goes on along the minus strand of NW_027120721.1, from coordinate 68,793 downwards.
ATACTGTAATTTGAAAAAATATAACAATTAAAATTAAATGTATTAATTAATAACACTTTATATCCATTATTAATAAATAATTAAGTCACGTTATCAGAAGTTATTGTTATAACTGGCAATTTGTGTATTATATTAACAATAAAAATTAAGAATTAATTGCTTATGAATAGTTTTCGCGATGAATACACGAAGAATATCCCTGGTAAATACTCTTCTAAAATTAAATGTTAATATATTGTTTAAAACTTAAATGCATTTTCACTTTAAACAGGAGTCATCTGACTACTCCGAAAAAATGGATATATTCCTGGAGAAGTTGGAAAAATACTCTAAAGTAGGCAATGATTGTTATTAATGACCATAAGTTTATTTATTTATTTAAAATTCTTTTTCCTTTGCGGACATTAAAAGGGCCTCTTCGCATATCTATTACTAATTCGCTAATTTCTGAATGAAAGCGCTCAAAATAAGAGCGTTATGTATGCGGTCAAGCTTTGTCTGTCTGTCTCTGCTATTAAGTACCATATGTGGATTAGGTTGGACTGAATTGACGGGGGAAGATAACCCATTACATGGGCTATCTGCCAAGGTGTGTCCCTCCCGAAAATATTTCATGAAAAGCTGCCACCTATTTCATTGTTAGATGCGTGAAAAAATCAGGAAAACTCGACGTGGCAAGCTGCTGGTAAAAACGAAACCGCAACCATCAACTAGTGACATCATTTCTGCTTTGTTGATTGATGACAGCAAACGTCTCTTCTTTCCTAGCCTTACCTACAGTAGTTCGTCCAGAATACAATTTTTCTTTCCTTTCATTAATTTTACAGAATGGTGTGCATTGTTCTTTTGTTCTCCTACCCACCAATAGCTGAGTAGATGAAACCACTGAACACTGTTTATCAAATTCGTGCCTCATCTACATACAGCTTTCCCGGTTTCCTTCACATGTCTAACTCCAAATAGAGATCAGTTACCCGTATAAAGTTCTCCAGGAAGGCACAAATGCCCACGTGTTGCATTTCGTTATCCTATTAAACCAAATCTTTCATTCTACTTCTTCTAGTTATAATTTTTGTATGTCCAATTTCCTGCTTACATGTATATTACCTTTCATGTTTTATATAAAATAATATTTCAGAGACATCAAAGCTTTCAAATCCTAGACTCTGCTGAAATTTTAATACCTGTTAATACACCTTTTCCACTAATGCACGTAACATAACTCGTGCCAATTAACAGTAGTTTACATTACCGTGCATTAGTGGAAGAGGTGTACTAACAGGCATTAAATTCGTACCCTGAACACTGGTAGTTCGGTCGTGAGTTCGCGCCTCGCTCGGACGGGCTGGCCACGTGGAGTTTTCCGGGTTTTCTCCACGTCTGTAACGCCTAAATAGAGGCCAGTTTCCCTTGAAAAGACCTCCAGGAAGGCATCTCCCCTAGGCAGATCGCCAAAGTGTCGCGTTGCCATAATTTAACAAACAAAAAAGAAATTAAAATTATTAAAATTTCAGCAAAGTTCAGGACGTGAAAACTTTGTGTCTCCTTGTTAGTATCGTGCAGCGATCAGCCTGACTGCACAACAATAACTTTAATTTTAACTGGAAACGATTGAATTTACAAAATTTATTTTCTTTCAGCTATGGCAAACATATTCCATTTGCCTCAGCATAGCGAATAATTATATTGGAAGACCACATGATTTATGTCCGTGTACAAAAGAAGAATTATTCCTTTATCTAAATAAAATTTTATTACCGCCGACAGAGAAAAATAAATGGAAAAAAATAAAAGAAACTTTATCACAGTGGAAGGTAAAGCCGCAGAAATTTTCACTTCTAAATGATAAACATATTGATTTAATGGGTGGTCAGAGTCACTTGACCAACTAAAAGCGAGGAATCCATTGAAAGTTTCGCGGGATAAGTACACATCTCTCTAACGCCTTATGCTTTTTCCGTTATGCAAAATCTCGTGGTTTCATGAATTTCTGGTGTTTGTACTGGAAACTGGAAAAACTTGTTTTACTCCTATGTTATCCTATACTTATCCTGCAAAAGTTTCAATGTACTCCTCGCTCCCGAGATCGTCGTTAGTTGGTCAAGTTACTTTATGACTATCCTGCATAGTAAACGATTATATTTAGTTGTGTTCTCCCATAGAAACCGGTCATTGGGCTAAAACTTACTATCGTTTCCGCTGACTTATTGAAATCGGACAAAACTCAAAGTGAGTTTGAAATAATCTGCATATAATTAACGATTTCCTATTACATTTACTTGATTGGGAATAATCTTATTCAGATGAGGAAATAAGTTCTTACTGCATTGTTTGGATCAATCCCAAAGAAAAGAAAATCGCAAAAATCCCGAAAACTAATGACTGTCCTTCTTGCAAGGAAACTTTGCTTCTGTAAATATTCCGTTCACAATTCGTAAACTATTTCTACATTAATTGCATATTTATAAAGTTCTCGTAAATGCATACGAAAGCTGTCGGGTGGAGATGGTGGTCAATACACCAGCCTACCATTCTTTGGTATCCGGACGATCGACATCCTGGGCCTTCTGTCTTCGTCCTACGCCATCCGACCGCTCCTACTGGCCGATCTCGCGAAGGATATCAGTTAAAAGCCACTCTTTGAAACCGCCAAACGCTGGTAATTTCTTGCTAGTCTTATGTTAATTTTTCCGTATTTCCTTCACGTGTATAACACCAAAACAGTGGCCAGTTTCTCAGTGAAAATCATACTGTGAAGAACCCCCTTGGCAGATCGCCTACGCATTGAGTTGACTTAGTTCAGGAATCGCAAACTATGACTCGAGACGAGGATTTATTGACCCGTGTTGCTTCTAGACAATTAAAATTAAATCACGATTATAAAAAATACTTTCTCATAATACTTATAATGTATTTTCTTAATTTTCAATAAAGTTCTATGATTATTATTATTTCAATTTGCATATACTATGTGAGTGTGTCATCACACAGACACACATATATATGTAAATTGAAAATCGCTCCGACCAGCTGCTGTTGTCGGAATTAGTAATGTGGCTTTCCTCTTAAAAACTTTGGGGACACCTGACTTAATCCAATACAATTGTAAACAGTACTATTAATACCCAAAAACATAAAACATACTTATATTAAATTATTCGCAGAGAGAATGTTTCCAACGAAAGGACTTTAACAATCCAACTCTGGTAAGTCGAAAACAATAGTTGATATTCCAAATATATTTACTCTTGAATATAATTTAATTTAATATAAATCATTTAATAAAATTAATTTTCAGGAAGAAAAAGGATTCGACAGCAAAAAATGTGAACAGGAAATCTTTCATCAGAAAGTAAAATCTTTTAATTAGTTAGTAATCCTTAAACATACATTTTCATTTGATAACACAACTTCATACGTTTGGACAGAATATTTAGATGTAAGAGTATGGAATCAAGAGATAATTTCATTTCTTCGGCCGAAATTCCTATTAAAGTAACGAAAATTACAATAATTCTATATTTTATTTTTGATAACCATCTAACTGTTTCACTAAACAACAAGGAATTATCATTTCTTCGAAATACCGGAGACACTGAAAATGCGATGACGGTATTTTTTAAAGCAGACAAGATCATATCTCGAGGATCTTTGGTAATTAATTATGAATTTAAAGCGCAAAAGGATCGTTCGACTGCTCCTACAATTGAAAACCATATTAATTTGTGTCGATTATTTTTATTGAAAGACATCAGAATAACCGAAGTGAGTATTCAATATTTAAATAATCATCTGCTCTTAGCTTTTGTGTCCACTAGTGGTCGTGTGCCCAGATTACCAAAAACTGATAGTCTCTAGGTCGCGCATGATCAACTGGAGTTTTTTTGGGGGTATCTTCACATGTTTAGTATCTAAATAGGGGCCAGTTTCCCTTAGAAAGTCGTTTTTGAAGGTTTCCTTTCGCTGATCGCCCATGTGTTGTTGCATTTCATTTCCCATCAGTTCAATCTAACTCCACCACTTAAACCAGCACAATACACGAGATACATTTGAAACTAATCTTTTTATTATTTTCGACTTTTTCTGTCCTGTCGGAAATATGACGCTTTTTACACGCCTTACAACGGCCATAGCCAAGGGTGAGGAACAAAGCCTGACACATCCAAGACAAATTGCGCTTGAAAAATTTTTGGAGTTATTCGCTCGAATTCGAGCCTCGCTCCACCAGAGCGGTAGGCTGAACCACTCGGCCATCATTTACAGAGCACCAACTCAGCCGGTTTAGCTGATGGAAGCTACACACAGGGCCGGCCATCGGGGGGTGCGGCGGATGCTACGCACCGGGGCCCCGCGATTGAGGGGGCCCCAACATTATCAAGAATGCACACGAAAACTTGACAATATTCCTATCGTTATCAGTATGACGAAAAGTACATTTTATCGTAAACATTATTATTGTAGATCTCTGAATTTCGACAATCTTTAAACTAATTCTCGATGATGCGAATGTTTAGTTTTTGTTATTTGATTCGGGGAACTCCCGAGGATCCCCACCTAAATTCGACTTTTTAAAAAAAATTTCAAAACCATATAGCCCGCGTTAAGAAATGAAAATAATACTGTGGCCGTCGGCCATATAAAATTATACGATTTATGTATTCGTTTGTCATAAAAATTTGTCTTTCCACTTTTTTCCCGATACTACAAATATTCGAGTAGAAAGTAACCGGTTTCGACTTATTTCTACTTAAGAAGTAGTTAAATAATTAAGCGATTAGGGAATTGGAGACATAAACAAAACCCCGATGAAAGAGCCGGAATATTACTTAAACAAAAGCTTAACCGAACCAATATACAGCCGAGTATAGTGGGGACTGATTTCTTCGAAATATTGTATTAGATGTAATAAAGACAAATTTTTCCAATTCGACGAGAGTGACCGAAAAGTTGTAAATTTTGGAAATTTCCGTGGACAACACCTGGTCCTAAAACGAATTAGTTAGAAAACAAATGACTTTTAAGTTTAACATATTTAGATTTTTACGGCTATGGTGAGAAACGTTTAAAATTTACAACAGCCCTGTCGCGTCCTTTGAGATATACTAGTGATGCGACAAAAGAGGTATTTGACATTGACCGGTATCAGCACCCTGGGGATTTGGCAGTCCTCTGCAACCGTCTTCGATTCCATCCATTAGCCACTGGTAGGGAGCTATTTGACTAAGTACATTGTTTTAAAATTTTAAAAGTAAAGAATATTTTATATCTTTATGTACTGTACGTTTCTTTGCAAAGCTATATTTAATTATAATTTTCTTTAAAAGTATATTCATATAATTGAAGAATATTTTGTATGTACCAGTACATCCACCACATATTTTATTTCACCGAGTAAGTTTTTATTATTTTACTTTTAATTGTAGCCCTTATATCGTGGCTAGCGATTCGGAATGTAATCGTGATATTAAAAATGCATTTAGAGAAGTCTACGGTTTTTACTGGCTTATCGAATAAACGATACGAATGGAGCCTAGACCATCACTGACGCGCAATTGACTGATTGCCCCTGGATGTCGGCTTCTTACAGAAACACAGCTTCCCTATCATCAAATGTCACGGCACGCCCCTGGTATATAATCGTAGTTTTAATGTTTCTTTTATAATTTCTTCTATCTTTTTTTGTCTGTCTTATTTCTGGAACTTTCGGTCTGACTACAGCCTACAGGTGGGTCCTATTGACAAAGCCGGCGCTTCCTTTGTTTTCCCTCTGTAAGGTGTTGACCTTACAAGTGGTATTACCCGACCGCACGTGGGTCCAATTGACAAGGTCGCGCTTCTTTTGTTCCCACTCTGCTAAAAGATCAATACTTTACAAGGAGCCTCCGAGAAGTTGTGAGAGTTCGAGTTCAGCACGAGAAAGAAAGACGTGTCATACTACAAAACGTTTAATTATTGTTACATCTAATCATGTCCATGCCAAGGAAATATCCCTCTGGGTGTCAAAAAAGAAAATTAGCAGAAAAGAAAAAAGTAGAAAAGCTAAATTTCAAGAAATCACAAGTAGATCTGTTTTCTTGGCTACGAAGTAATTCCAGCAATGAAATTGTTTCGACTTCAGAAGTTACAGTTCAAGCTTCAACTGGAGAAGAAAGTTCCGCACAAACTACACAGTCTTGCAATGAAAATGTTGAAACTGTGAAATTCGTTGAAGAACCGCATGTTTATACAAATATGATCGAATCAGAAAATAACGTCGAAAATGACAATAACGAATATGATCAAATGAACATAAGTGATCCAGATTTATGGCCAAGTATTATAACTGATAAGTTTCGAATGTTTTGTGTTAAAACCGGACCTGTACAACACAAAGGAGTTTTTGCTAAGAATGATGAAGGTAGGTCATTTTCCACTACGTACTACTTTAAAAAAATGCCAAATGGTGAAACCCAGCTTCGCAGCTGGTTAATTTATTCAAAAACGCAAGACTCGGTATTTTGTTTTTGTTGTATACTATTTTCTAAAAGAAGAGGAAATGAACAATCTACACGGTTTATAGGTGGCTATAGTAACTGGAGAAAGCTGTCAACTGTAATTCAAGATCATGAGCGTTCTAGTTGTCACTTTAATTCGTTTATTGCTTGGAAAGAATTACTAAAACGACTAAATTTATGTTCGACTATTGATGAAACTAATCAAGTTAATATAAATAAGGAAACGGAACGACTTAAATTACTATTTCAAAGAATTGTAGATGTGATTCTATTTTTAGCATGTAATAATCTTCCACTTCGAGGAACCCATGAAATAATAGGAACGCCTAATAATGGAAATTTTTTAAGTTTAATCGAATTTTTAAGTAAATACGACTCTGTGTTAATGGATCATATAAACAGAATAAAAAATTCGAAAAATAGAATTGTGCATCATTTAGCACATAGATCACAAGAACAAATTATTTCTGCGTTAGGAGATGAAGTCCTTAACAAAATTAAAAACGATATAAAAGCAGCCACATACTATAGTGTCCAAATGGATTGTACTCCTGATATTTCCCATAAGGAACAAACTTCAGTTATTATTAGGTATGTAAATTTTGAAGAGAAAAGATTAATTATAAATGAGTCATTTATAAGGTTTATTGAAGCAACTGATGTGACTGGAGAAGGACTAGCAAAAACTCTATTGAAAACATTAAGTGAGCTTGATTTAGATATTTTGAATTGCAGAGGGCAGGGATACGACAACGGTAGCAACATGAAAGGAAAATATAAAGGTGTACAATCTAGAATAATTGCTCTAAACCCTCAGGCAATATATGTGCCTTGCCTATCACACTCTTTTAATTTATTAATTTGTGATGCCGCTTCCAGCAGTATATATTGTAAAAATTTTTTTGGGATATTGCAACGTTTATATTGCTTATTTTCTGCATCTACAAAGAGATGGGAAATTCTACAAAAACATTTAAACATTACTCTTAAACCATTATGTGACACTCGTTGGGAAGCCAAAATAGATTCGGTTAAAGCAGTGTATACACAGTTTGAACAAACTTGTAATGCCCTAGAAGAATTTATTTATGTAAGTAACGATAATACAGCGGTATCCGAAGCTAAAAGTCTATTGGATTCAATACAAGAAATGCCATTTATTTTATGTTTAGTAGTATGGTTTGCAATGTTGTCTAAAATCAACGCAATCAATATACTATTTCAAGCAAAAACAATTATTCTTGAGTCGGCTTTTAATTTAGTCAATAAAATTAAAACTGAAATCCAAAATTTAAGAACAAAATTTAACACATTTTTAGACGAAGCAAAAGTGCTAGCACGTAATTTAAATACTTCAGAACATTTTCCTGAAAAACGAATACGAAAAAGAAAAAGGTTATATTCCGAAATAGCAGAAGATGAAGTTATAGAAAACCCGGTAGAGGAATTTAGATGTTATTTTTTTAACACTCTAATTGATACGGTTATTGTACAAATAGAAGATAGATTTAAAAGTATACCAAATATTATTTCTGATTTCAAATTAATCACTGATATGAAAACCTTAGAAAAACATGAATTAGAAAAATGTTCCAAAAACTTTGTCAATTTTTATAACAAAGATGTAGATGAAAACCTAATCCAGGAAATTGGTTTGCTACGGGATTTGATTTTGAATGAAAGGGATGTAAATAACGCACAAGATATATTGCAATACATACTAAATAATAATTATAATGAGTTATTTCTAAATGTATTAACTGTATTAAAACTTTTCTTTACGTTGCCAGTTACTATAGCAAGTGCTGAGCGCTCTTTCAGCAAATTAAAATTAATAAAGAATTATCTTCGATCCAGCATGTGTGCAGAACGCTTAAATGCACTTGCTATATTAAGCATCGAAAAAGAAATTGCAAAAAATTGTAATTTTTCTGAAGTAATTAATGTATTAGCAAGAACAAAATCACGCTTTAAATAAACATGCATTAATATATGTTCGTGTTTGTAAATTTTTTTATTTTAGATAAACATTTGGGCCCAGATAGTTTCTTGCACCCGGGCCCCTTTATCGAGAAGGCCGGCCCTGAAGTTAACCCTCGGGGTGCCTGGTGGGGTCTGAAAGGCCCGACTCATTTTCAAAAGCTCCCTCTACCGTCGCAAATTTACACAAACGACGGTCGCCGTTTCGAGGTTACAGGACACTCGCCTACGTCGAACTCAGGTAAGAAACCGAACAGGGAAAAATTCTCCAAGGCGTCGACGTCACGACTGTAGGAAAAAAATTTTTCCCCACAACGGTCGCCAGGATGGGGAAAAAATCCAGCCGCCGCCATTTTGTGACCTAGGGTAACATTAACCATATTTTTTGTGTAAAATTCGTATTTTTTGTGTTTGCTTGATTTATAACACGTTTACGTTGTCAGTAGATAAACGTTTAAGCAGCTACTGAGCGTCTGTAAAAAATGATCCAGATATATTTGCATGGGACATGCGAAATTCCTATGGGAAAAATGCCGGAATTCTCAATTTCAAATTTTAACTGAAGAAGCTTAATTTTTATGGTTTAACAGATAATTATATTAAGTGCGATTAAAATGAACCCAAAATACTTAAATTATAATGAGATTACATCCTGATTTCTAGAGAAACAAAGTTAATATTTTTGTTACAACAAAAAAAGTTGATGTTTTTTATTATGTAGTCGTGTGAATAAATATTTCACGTAAATCAATGATTGGTTTATTCTAAATATGTCTTAATAAACCTATTGTATATATATCATAACATAACATTGAAATTATCTTTACAAGCAATATAATGTAGTGTTTTATTTTGGGGTCTGTGGGACCCCACCAGGCGCTTGGCGAAAATTTCTTCACCAGGCACCCCGAGGGTTAAAAGAAAAATAATATTTATACTTTGATCTTGGGTTCGCACCCCGCCAACTGGCTGGCTACGTGAAGTTTTACGGGTTTTCAACACATTAGTAACATTTAATATAGGGGCATTTTCCCATAAAAGACCTCCCGGGAGGCATTCCCCTCGGCAGATTGGCCCTGTGTCGCGTTGCCTTATACGAATAAAACCATATAACCAACTTGTTAAATGAATCATTTAAAAGTTAAATAAAATATTTTAATTAAATTTTACAATGTAAATTGTTATATTTTCTTGTAGTTCTACATACACGCATACATTCGAACCTTCGATAACAATCACCTCTGAAAGATGGCCATCTTCTCAGAAACATTTCTTCGTGAAATTCGTACAAAATGACCTACAAACAACGGCTAGTTTCTCTGTTCCTCTCATTTGCTGTTCAGAGATATATTTTTATTGAATTAAATAATTGTTGGACTATGAAAGAAGTTAAATTACTTCATTTAATTTGGAAAATAATGTTTTATTTTATTATTCCGAGAATATGAAACAACTTCGCCACTTCCAGAGTATGATTTAAATACACAATTTACTTCGTAACGCACAATTCACAAATGTGATCTTAGGTATTAATAATTCGAGTCAGTGTGTAAACCATTACTTTATTCAACAAATACTTTTATTATCAGTTATAAAAGGTCATCCAGACGGTAACGCGGAGTCGGGGCGAAATGCATATTTGGGACTCTGTAGCAATAAAAGAAAACAAAACCATTGTATAAGGACACCCCCTAATTTCTCTAGGACTCAGGACAATTTGCTGCCTCTGCCGTCCCCTCACGAAATATGTAACAGCAGGATTCTCTCTGGCGGCCCTGCTGTTACATAGTTCGTGTTATCTTTGTGAGTTGTGGACACTTGTAAGCCTATACAATTATATAAAACTTATTTTAGTATTTGTTACAAACGTCACACTGACTCCTCAATCAGACAATCCCAAGTGACTTTAGTTATGCGACCATTCCGATATACGTTACGACACAATATGTCAAACACTACAAAACATTTTCATATTCATTTTAGTTAAAGAAAAATGCACTCGTCTTCATTGGCGGATCTACATTTTTGATAGCCTGTTACAGAGCTCCTTTGCAATCAGTAATTCTAGGGCAACATCCAGAAATAAACTCACTTCGGGTGCCTCCGGAATTAGGAGCCCCGAAGGTTAAGCTCCATTAGTTTCATAGTACAACCGCCAGTGCTCATCTTACTTCTACATTTTCTTCTCGCCGGTTTATAAAGTATAAAGCCACGGCATTGTTCGATCTATTTTCCGAATTATTAATAATTCTTTTCAAACGACGGACATTAACAATTACAACAATTAATAGTACGAGGACAAAGACAATCAAACTGATACATACGAGTGCAATTTTCCATGCTGTAAAATAAATCACTTCCTCCTTGCATTTATCCGTTGATATAACTTGGACAAAGCTCGATAAATCGGAACCAATCCTGCAAGAAACATTAGCGAAGTCCAGTATCTTGTGTTTATTTCTAATTAGCCAATCCTTGGTAAACAGAGAATCACAACCACAGCTCCAGTTGTTTCCCGCTAACAAGATTTTAAACTCATTCCAATTATCAATCCGATACATTAAGGACGGAGGCAATCGAGTTAATTGATTTCTGTTTAAGGAAAGATAAGTGATAGTCGGTGGTAAATTATCGATGGAAGTTAAGGAATTGTCGCTCAAGTATAAATGGGTGACATTCCTACACAACTGTGGATCCACATTTGAAATTCTGTTATGCGTAAGATCCACAACAGTAGCATTTTCGATAAGAATTTCGGGCATATCTCTCATGTCTTTTCGAGAACAATTTACTAAAATCCCTTCGAAGTCCTGGAAGCATTCGCAATCTACGGGGCAATCTTTCGTTACAGGACACATGCGATACGTCGTCGTAATATCGAGTAACTTTTTCTTCTTCTCGTAGCACTCTAAATTGGTAAGATTTGGAAAAATTTGGGCTGCCGTCTCCAAATTTACGTTCAGAAAGTCGACAAATTGACGAAGATTGCAATCGCAAGTAATGTTGCTGTTCCTCAAATCATAAGTAGGGAAATTAGATCCGTATTCATGTGTATCGATGTATATGGTCCTTATATTGCTGTCGGACAGGTCAACGATGGCTCGGTTAGGAGTACGCAGCGGTAATGTGACGTTATTAAAATTACTTCTAGAGAAATCAACGAAAGTCAAGCTGTGGTGTTCCGTCCAATTTATCATTGGCCAGGCCACGAAATTTGAAAATTTGGCAGAAATCTTAGTCAAATGCTTACTTCTGCCGAAAGGATGTTTAGCGGAAAGTCTAACGAAAAAACTACGAGATATGTCGAGGACTCGTAAATTAATAAGTGGAAGGAAGACGTCTTCGGGTAAGTGAGTGAGGAGATTGAAACCCAAATCAAGAACTTCTAAAGACGATAAATTCTGAAAAATATTCTTGGGAAGAGTTCGCAATTGATTAACACTTAACTGGATGTGTTGCAAATTAATCAGATCATCGAAGATGCCCGGAGGAAGGTATTGTATTTTATTTACTCCTATGAAAAACTCTTCTAAATTCTTGCTATTTTTAAAAAGATCAGGCGGTAAATTGACAATTTGATTGGTTGTAAGAACGACTGCCCTTAAGTTTGTTGCGTCAGAAAATATTCCCCTTTCCAAGTGCGTTAAACTGCAGTTCATAGCAAAGAAATATTTCAAATTTCGCAAACCGGCAAAGAATCCAGAAGGAAACTGTCCTATCTGATTATGACTTACAAAAAAATACTCTAATTTTGAGCAGGCAGCGAATAAATTATCAGGAAGTGCAGTCAATCTATTCTTGTAAACGGCAAATGAGATCAAATTCGACAGATCGGAGAGCAAATCACTCGGTAAATTTGTCAGTTTATTTCCGGATAAATCCAAAACTTGCAATTGAGTGAGATTCTTGAGCAGGAGCGAATCGATTTCTTTTATCTGATTGTTGCTCAGGTTTAGTCTATTCAAATTATAAAGTCCCCGAAATACTTGGCTCGGTAGCGTTTCTAAAACTCCATTCGTCAGACTTAATGTTGAAAGACTGGATAAATTTTGGAAGGGGCTCGGCATAAAGGTCCTAAACTCGGAATTCTCGATGTTGAGATACACGACGGAAGGAACATTTCCAAACGTCACATTTAACACGCCCGAAGTCCTTAAACCAATCAACGTTATTGTTTTTAGAGTGGGAATATCATTAAACGTTGCACTAGCAAAATTATTCATAACAATCGACTCGCGGTTAACGAGGACGTCGACGACTTTCACACCAGACACAAATTGTCCCACGTCAAACTCCGACATATAACAATCATTGATACTAACGTAATTTGTACTGTTAGCTTCTAAACACCGCATTAACTGCCCATAAATAGTTTCGTTTTTACAAAACACAAAGAAATAATTGTGATAAATTTGAGCGTAAGACAGCTTCTCTGTCATGTAGCATCTGATTTCGGAGTTGATGTCTATCGAAGTACTGCATCGATATCCTGTCCATTTTTTCCAGAAGTCCAAGCAACCGTACGCTACGTTCAGTAGCTGTATTAAGATAAGTAACCTCATTAACTCGAATAGTCTTGTTTTTCGAACACAACAATACACTTTAACTAGCTAAACATTAACTTAATGTTACCTTTTGTAAGCCACCAAAATCCGGACTGATGTAAAATAATTCACAAATCACATCCTGTTACTTTTACAATTATATAAAGACGAAGTGTTGCATCACTAAAAGTAAACACCGGTTTAATCACGTGGGTAAGATAGTAACGTTAGAGATCTGTATAAATATTTACCCTTTGATAATTGTGAAAAAAATGTTATTATAATAAAGTATTACAAGTTTTTTGAAATATTTCAATATTTTATTTGTAAAAAGTTACATTAATTGGGAGTATTTTAACGCGTTTTTATTGTTGTAACAGGAAATGGAGGAAGAGGAAATTCCAGTGAGGGAAATTGCCAATTGCTATTTGTTCATCTGAAATTTCCTGTTATTTAATTAGTCATGTAAGAAATTTTTACGTAGTCATTTTTACTTTCGATGGAAGAAAATAAAACTTTAAATTTTTAAGAATTTAACGTCATATTCTGTTAAAAAACTTATTGTTCACAAAATGGAGATCAAAAGATAGATGATTGAATTAGTATAACCGTTGATTTCATTCATCCGTTAGCAGAAAATGGCGGATTATTCGTGCAGTTTTGTAGTGGGATTTCATTTAAATTCCATTATTTTGTAGTGGTTTAATGTAAGACGGTGACGTTACTCGTCACAGTCCCACGTTAAACCTCTACAAAAGAATAGAATTTTTCTGTTAAATTGAAATGTTTTTACAGGAACTGTTATACAGGGTATTCCAGGGTGTGTGAAACAATAGGAGTTACTTATTTATTATTTTCAGGTAGAGCATGGCAAGTAAATATGGAGACGGTGGGATCGAAAGACAGAAAAGTCGCTGAGAATTTTAACAGGTTGCATCCGAATCGCTGTGTCTGATTGGTGGAGTCCGGACGCAGCCTGTCAAACTCTTCGGACCTCTTAACTGCATTGTTTTACTAGTTACAAAACATCAACATCCGTTCTATGTCTGAATTATTAGTAACCGTTACATTATTTTAAACAGTTTATTACATTTGAAAACTTGAATTTAAATTAAAACCATAAATATTTTTCTTCGGGAAAGCGAATCGACTCTTCTAAGGCGATTTGCTTCCCCGAAGAGATATTTATGGTTTTAATTTAAAAAGTAGACATAAGTCAGCATGAACTGGAAGGGTCTATGTCAGATAAAATGAGACATGGTGGAGTTGACACATCTCTTTCGGCTGTTCTGTTTTTTTACATAACTAAACGTTTTGTAACAATTTAACTTCTTAGTTCATAAATACACACGCCGATGATATTAAACTCGTAAATAGCCGTCGTCATTCATTACAATGCAATATTGATAAACTTAACTCCTTACTTAAGAAGTTAAATTTACAAATAAACTCTAGCGAGACTAAAATAATGATCTATAGTCTGGTGAGACCACCAACATGCAAAGCCTTTTTTATTGATGATCGAAGATTGGAAATTGTTGATAGAGACCAGAATCTAGGGATTATATTTGATTCAAAACTCTCATTAACTTGTTATTCATGTTTTATTTCCTTTATTTTCGAAATATGCAAAATAATTCAGGGGCTTTCTGTATGTACGGATGTTAGTGTGTATGCGTGTGGGGGGTACGATTTTGTTCACCCTCTTTGAAGCTTAACTCCTTTGCCTTTTGTCGAAAATTTCTGGAACGTTGCAGAGTGGTTTGTGTATTAGAGTCATTGATGCTATTAAATTTTGATAGTAAAAGGCGAGGGGAGGAGATAGAAGATGGTCTGTTGGCCTGTCCAAACTCACCACTGGCTTGAAAAAAGGCTCGGGAGAGAATACTCGAAAAGATTTCAGAATGCACCAGATTAAAACAGGAATGAAAAAATCATTCCACAACTCAAGTTATTATATATTAATATACTGTAATTTGAAAAAATATAACAATTAAAATTAAATGTATTAATTAATAACACTTTATATCCATTATTAATAAATAATTAAGTCACGTTATCAGAAGTTATTGTTATAACTGGCAATTTGTGTATTATATTAACAATAAAAATTAAGAATTAATTGCTTATGAATAGTTTTCGCGATGAATACACGAAGAATATCCCTGGTAAATACTCTTCTAAAATTAAATGTTAATATATTGTTTAAAACTTAAATGCATTTTCACTTTAAACAGGAGTCATCTGACTACTCCGAAAAAATGGATATATTCCTGGAGAAGTTGGAAAAATACTCTAAAGTAGGCAATGATTGTTATTAATGACCATAAGTTTATTTATTTATTTAAAATTCTTTTTCCTTTGCGGACATTAAAAGGGCCTCTTCGCATATCTATTACTAATTCGCTAATTTCTGAATGAAAGCGCTCAAAATAAGAGCGTTATGTATGCGGTCAAGCTTTGTCTGTCTGTCTCTGCTATTAAGTACCATATGTGGATTAGGTTGGACTGAATTGACGGGGGAAGATAACCCATTACATGGGCTATCTGCCAAGGTGTGTCCCTCCCGAAAATATTTCATGAAAAGCTGCCACCTATTTCATTGTTAGATGCGTGAAAAAATCAGGAAAACTCGACGTGGCAAGCTGCTGGTAAAAACGAAACCGCAACCATCAACTAGTGACATCATTTCTGCTTTGTTGATTGATGACAGCAAACGTCTCTTCTTTCCTAGCCTTACCTACAGTAGTTCGTCCAGAATACAATTTTTCTTTCCTTTCATTAATTTTACAGAATGGTGTGCATTGTTCTTTTGTTCTCCTACCCACCAATAGCTGAGTAGATGAAACCACTGAACACTGTTTATCAAATTCGTGCCTCATCTACATACAGCTTTCCCGGTTTCCTTCACATGTCTAACTCCAAATAGAGATCAGTTACCCGTATAAAGTTCTCCAGGAAGGCACAAATGCCCACGTGTTGCATTTCGTTATCCTATTAAACCAAATCTTTCATTCTACTTCTTCTAGTTATAATTTTTGTATGTCCAATTTCCTGCTTACATGTATATTACCTTTCATGTTTTATATAAAATAATATTTCAGAGACATCAAAGCTTTCAAATCCTAGACTCTGCTGAAATTTTAATACCTGTTAATACACCTTTTCCACTAATGCACGTAACATAACTCGTGCCAATTAACAGTAGTTTACATTACCGTGCATTAGTGGAAGAGGTGTACTAACAGGCATTAAATTCGTACCCTGAACACTGGTAGTTCGGTCGTGAGTTCGCGCCTCGCTCGGACGGGCTGGCCACGTGGAGTTTTCCGGGTTTTCTCCACGTCTGTAACGCCTAAATAGAGGCCAGTTTCCCTTGAAAAGACCTCCAGGAAGGCATCTCCCCTAGGCAGATCGCCAAAGTGTCGCGTTGCCATAATTTAACAAACAAAAAAGAAATTAAAATTATTAAAATTTCAGCAAAGTTCAGGACGTGAAAACTTTGTGTCTCCTTGTTAGTATCGTGCAGCGATCAGCCTGACTGCACGACAATAACTTTAATTTTAACTGGAAACGATTGAATTTACAAAATTTATTTTCTTTCAGCTATGGCAAACATATTCCATTTGCCTCAGCATAGCGAATAATTATATTGGAAGACCACATGATTTATGTCCGTGTACAAAAGAAGAATTATTCCTTTATCTAAATAAAATTTTATTACCGCCGACAGAGAAAAATAAATGGAAAAAAATAAAAGAAACTTTATCACAGTGGAAGGTAAAGCCGCAGAAATTTTCACTTCTAAATGATAAACATATTGATTTAATGGGTGGTCAGAGTCACTTGACCAACTAAAAGCGAGGAATCCATTGAAAGTTTCGCGGGATAAGTACACATCTCTCTAACGCCTTATGCTTTTTCCGTTATGCAAAATCTCGTGGTTTCATGAATTTCTGGTGTTTGTACTGGAAACTGGAAAAACTTGTTTTACTCCTATGTTATCCTATACTTATCCTGCAAAAGTTTCAATGTACTCCTCGCTCCCGAGATCGTCGTTAGTTGGTCAAGTTACTTTATGACTATCCTGCATAGTAAACGATTATATTTAGTTGTGTTCTCCCATAGAAACCGGTCATTGGGCTAAAACTTACTATCGTTTCCGCTGACTTATTGAAATCGGACAAAACTCAAAGTGAGTTTGAAATAATCTGCATATAATTAACGATTTCCTATTACATTTACTTGATTGGGAATAATCTTATTCAGATGAGGAAATAAGTTCTTACTGCATTGTTTGGATCAATCCCAAAGAAAAGAAAATCGCAAAAATCCCGAAAACTAATGACTGTCCTTCTTGCAAGGAAACTTTGCTTCTGTAAATATTCCGTTCACAATTCGTAAACTATTTCTACATTAATTGCATATTTATAAAGTTCTCGTAAATGCATACGAAAGCTGTCGGGTGGAGATGGTGGTCAATACACCAGCCTACCATTCTTTGGTATCCGGACGATCGACATCCTGGGCCTTCTGTCTTCGTCCTACGCCATCCGACCGCTCCTACTGGCCGATCTCGCGAAGGATATCAGTTAAAAGCCACTCTTTGAAACCGCCAAACGCTGGTAATTTCTTGCTAGTCTTATGTTAATTTTTCCGTATTTCCTTCACGTGTATAACACCAAAACAGTGGCCAGTTTCTCAGTGAAAATCATACTGTGAAGAACCCCCTTGGCAGATCGCCTACGCATTGAGTTGACTTAGTTCAGGAATCGCAAACTATGACTCGAGACGAGGATTTATTGACCCGTGTTGCTTCTAGACAATTAAAATTAAATCACGATTATAAAAAATACTTTCTCATAATACTTATAATGTATTTTCTTAATTTTCAATAAAGTTCTATGATTATTATTATTTCAATTTGCATATACTATGTGAGTGTGTCATCACACAGACACACATATATATGTAAATTGAAAATCGCTCCGACCAGCTGCTGTTGTCGGAATTAGTAATGTGGCTTTCCTCTTAAAAACTTTGGGGACACCTGACTTAATCCAATACAATTGTAAACAGTACTATTAATACCCAAAAACATAAAACATACTTATATTAAATTATTCGCAGAGAGAATGTTTCCAACGAAAGGACTTTAACAATCCAACTCTGGTAAGTCGAAAACAATAGTTGATATTCCAAATATATTTACTCTTGAATATAATTTAATTTAATATAAATCATTTAATAAAATTAATTTTCAGGAAGAAAAAGGATTCGACAGCAAAAAATGTGAACAGGAAATCTTTCATCAGAAAGTAAAATCTTTTAATTAGTTAGTAATCCTTAAACATACATTTTCATTTGATAACACAACTTCATACGTTTGGACAGAATATTTAGATGTAAGAGTATGGAATCAAGAGATAATTTCATTTCTTCGGCCGAAATTCCTATTAAAGTAACGAAAATTACAATAATTCTATATTTTATTTTTGATAACCATCTAACTGTTTCACTAAACAACAAGAAATTATCATTTCTTCGAAATACCGGAGACACTGAAAATGCGATGACGGTATTTTTTAAAGCAGACAAGATCATATCTCGAGGATCTTTGGTAATTAATTATGAATTTAAAGCGCAAAAGGATCGTTCGACTGCTCCTACAATTGAAAACCATATTAATTTGTGTCGATTATTTTTATTGAAAGACATCAGAATAACCGAAGTGAGTATTCAATATTTAAATAATCATCTGCTCTTAGCTTTTGTGTCCACTAGTGGTCGTGTGCCCAGATTACCAAAAACTGATAGTCTCTAGGTCGCGCATGATCAACTGGAGTTTTTTTGGGGGTATCTTCACATGTTTAGTATCTAAATAGGGGCCAGTTTCCCTTAGAAAGTCGTTTTTGAAGGTTTCCTTTCGCTGATCGCCCATGTGTTGTTGCATTTCATTTCCCATCAGTTCAATCTAACTCCACCACTTAAACCAGCACAATACACGAGATACATTTGAAACTAATCTTTTTATTATTTTCGACTTTTTCTGTCCTGTCGGAAATATGACGCTTTTTACACGCCTTACAACGGCCATAGCCAAGGGTGAGGAACAAAGCCTGACACATCCAAGACAAATTGCGCTTGAAAAATTTTTGGAGTTATTCGCTCGAATTCGAGCCTCGCTCCACCAGAGCGGTAGGCTGAACCACTCGGCCATCATAAACGATCTTGTGGTGTTTGGGTACCGAGCACTAGATTCCACCACTGGCCGAGTGGATAAAACCACTGAACATTGATTTTCTCCAGTGGAACACAGTTGCTTGCGGTTTCGTGTTTTTATCAATGGACTACCGGTGGAATTTCACAGATGTTTTCAAGTGTCTAATACCTAAATGAACATCAGTTTCCTGTAGAAAGACTTTCCGGAAACCATCAAACCAAGCTGTCTGGTGGGAATAGAAACGCATGAAAAAACTAGTTCCTTTTAGGTTTAGATTGATGGTTCCAGCCTTCTACCATCAATTTAAATTAGTCCAATCTTGCTCCAGATCCAAACGACTTAACAGTTTAAACGTTGGTAAATTTATCATATTCATTGTTTCAGCTCGGCTACGAAGACTACGAATATTTACATGGAGCCTTTGATCCGGAAGGTTGGACTTTTATAATGCAACATGCCGTACAATATGGACTCTTTCCTATAGATCACTACATCTGGTACAACTTAGTGTTTCACGTAATTTGTCTTTATTATTTACCAAATTATAAAAATGTAATGTTTGCGTTAATTATTTGCTCCTGTAAAGTGTATGGTTTTGTATGCGACATTACCTAAACGACAGAAATTTAAGTTATAACTTCATTCTTTATAACAACGTTCTGTATAACATCAACGATAAATTGACAGTAAATGAAGATCAGTCTACCTTGAAATCTTCGTTGAAAAAAGATTTATCTATTTTCCAAGAACATTGTCTCGAGTATTTGAGAAATCTACACGAAATATTTCACTTGAAGGATGCACAAAATCGACTTCAGTTTCGTTCACTCTTGAGGTACACTCTGAAATTCCTTATGGATTTATTCTGTTACGAAATTTATCTCAAAAATAATTAATTTCTTGACAATATTTTAAAGTCCAATTTTTTATTGCAGATTAATAATTAATTTTGGAGCTTTTGACAAACGTATGGAACAAAATGTGATCGAAGCTATCAAGGTGTATATAAATATGAATATAATTAGGAATTATTTATTAGGGCGAGTCAAAAGAAGGTGAACCAATGCAATTTTTTGGAAATTTTAGGTTAAAAGTGACGACCATCAGCGTTTAGGAGTTTGTCGCATTGAATAACGAGTGTAATAATTCCATAATCATAGAAATCTTTTAGTTTGTGCTTTAGGAAGTTTTGAAGTTCTGCATCCTCGGATCCAGAAATGCGCTTGTTGACCGCTTCCACTGAGCTGAACCTGCAACCTTTCGGATACTTTTTCAATACATTGAACACATAAATAGCATGATAAGAGGTCCAGAGTCTGGACTGTAATACGAAATGCGATTCAGAACAGAAAACACTTATTATTAATTGCAAGTCTCAGACACTGCGATCCTCTTACCCGTCACTATAAGATTGCCCATTAAAAATGTATCTTCTGACAAACTTGAGAACTTTGAATCGGAAATTCTGCAGCAGTCCGAGTTCTTTGCAATTCATTGCCATCACGTGTGTACGGTGAATTGAAAGAATATCCAAAAGGTTTCAGGCTATCCTTGGACGAAGAGGTGCAAGAGATGGTAATAGACTTCCTGAAGCAGAACCCAAAAAATATCCGCGAGCACGGAATCACCAGGCTCATTATCTGAAAGACAAATGACTCAATGAACATACTTACAGATAACAGTTTGCGAAATAATTACGTTTGTTCACTTTTATTTGACTCACTCTTACATTTCTTTCTTCGTGGCTTACTTATTCACTGTATTGATTAATTAACTTATATAGGAAGATCTTCAGATGTACTTTAGAAAAAATTTTCAATTTCTAGAGGACAATCGATCTGTAAGTTTAGTTTAAGTGTAAAGGTAAAAAGTTTTTGTATAATTTTGTGTTTAATCGATTGCAAAATATCTTTAAAAGGATGAACTGAAAACTAAATTAATAGAAAAAATCGCCTTACATCTTATAAACGATTTGGAACAATTAGATATTCAATTCCAAAAGTAAGTGAATAATTTACCAGAGATTAAACAGGTTAATTTTTTTATATAAACTCAAACAAAACATGATTGTTATGTTCATAAGATAAGTTTATAGGTACACAGTATGCGACAACACAACACGAGGAAGATCTGCCAAATGGCAATGCCTATCGGAAAACTTTTATACAGAACTGCAAAGCTTCGCGTGTTTAACACCTGTGCAGGTGTTAAACACACGAAGTTTGCTAAACGGCCAGTCCATTTAACAGGCGCGAATCCTGGCTCAACTATCAGTGTTTAGCAGTTTATCCATTCAGTTAATACTAGGCTTGATATAAATGTGTTGGCGTTGGCAGCCAAGGTGGTGGAAACCTAATTCTACTTCTCTGGGGATGCGGGATCAAATCCGGACGGTGAAATTCGGGACAGATTGCTCATTTTTCTAATGAGCAATATGTCCCGAATATGTAGGACCAGTCTTGTTTCTTTATTATTATTTTTTTAAAGTGCACAAGGAGTGGCCCTTGAGAAAATAAGAAAACAATAACAAGTATATACAGCTATAAAAATAAACAAAACACGAGCTATATAAAAGTAAAGGGTAAATAAATAATTAAATCTCCTTATACGTGTTAGTTACCGTAGGGCCAGTCTCTTATTACTCGGCCATCCCCATTGTGAGTCTGGCCAAACTCAGGATAATTAGGATTTAAACGGCCTGTTACTTGCAAGTGCAGACAAAGCGAAAAAGGTGTTAATAGCGAGGTTTAGGCCGAAGTTTTCAACGCGAAAACGTGTACGTCGAACGTTCAGCGCCGCTTTCCTGTAAGCCTAGAAGTTTGACAATGGCGTTTGAAAAGTCAGTGGAATCATGCTCGACATTCCAAACGCCATTGCCAAACTTCTAGGTTTACAGGAAAGCGGCGCTGAACGTCCGACGTACACTTTCGCGTTTAAAACTTCGGCCTGAACCTCGCTAATGTTTTATTGTTTAATCTTAGTAATTAACCAACTTCCTTATTTTGTTTATATAATAATTTTATTTTTTATAATTTAATCGATAATTAATATGTTACTGAGCAGTTACTAAACAATGACATTTCTTTTCTTGGAATTTGCTAAATAAATTAAATCCATTGTTTTGTAATCTTTGTTAACTTTTAACAATTAATTATGTATTTTTAGAGCTTCTAATAATTTCTATACCTACACGAAATTTGTTTACGATGAAGTTGACAATACGGTAAATTTTAGAAATTAATTCGGTAATTTTTAACTTTACAATTACATTTGCATTGATAATGTACTGAAATTACAGATGAACGACATAATTGGTGTTCACGTTAAAAATTTATTGAAGAAATCAATCACGAAAAACCGATTACTGAAATTACAAGAGATTTACAACGCATTGACAAAACTAGTAGAATATCTTCTGAAGAACATCGATAACAACAGGTAAAATTACAATTACTGAAAATTTCAGGTAAAATTTCAATTACTGAAAATCACAACAGGATTTTCATTAATTGAAAATTGTAGCAATGTTGACTCTCGACATAACGGACTTTTTATTTCTGGTTTATTTTGCCCCGTGGACCTTTTTAATAAGATCAGCATAGGTTCAACTGAACAATGACAGTTGATCACAGTTTCACACCTCAGCAACGCGTAGTTACATAGAGTTATCCGGATTTTTTCCGTATATCTTACAGCAAAGTAGAGGTAGTTGCCCATAGAAAGTCCTTCTAGTAGGCAATTCACACTTGTCAGATCGCCTCGTGTAGCGATATCGAGGATTTTTCATGGAATCAGATTGGACTGATGATGATATTTCACAATTCTCGTGTAAAATTACTGAAGATTCACGCCAATATTTGATCTCGAGTCTGTCAAAGTGGTAGACCTACTTTTTAATTGGTTCGGCCAGATATAATGAATCAACAAAAAGAAGTGTGGTCCGAAAATTGCAAAATTCTATTATATCCGAAGATGTCTTAACTACAAAATGAACCTCATATGGTATGCAATACGATTCATGGGCTAAGGTATTACAACACACGGCATTCTGTCGTAAAAGGATACTACTAGAATCTGGCTCCTATGTAAGACACGTGATAAAAATGTAGAAACTTACGCAGTCAGCACGTTGATGATCCGAAACAAACAGTATATTTAATCTCGACCATAGATGGACAGAAGTAATTAGAGAGACAAAAACATTATATTGTGACAAATACCCAAGAAAAAGACGACACTCTGTCCTGTGAGTACTAAGAGGACTTTTTGATCATACTCATTGTCGCTTCGACCAGACCCACAATGGGCTAAGTGGCATAGTCAGGAATGAAACTTAACATATGTGGAACAGACCTTGCATGAGAAATCCCTGTTAAGTAATCCAAATCAGATCCTGGGAATCCAAAGTTTAGGATTATGCTTTAACCTCCCTGCCATAAACTGTTGAAAATTACATGCAATGACAGTAACTGTGGAATGTCTTCTGGAAAGCAGACATTCCACAGTTACACAACCTTGTTAACCAGAACATTCCGCGACTTGACTGTTTTAAAGCAAGACGATTTATTCCTTTTTATCCAAAACCCTGTATTAGTGGGGTCCTAAACCACAAATACTAAATATATGAATATATAATAATTTTTCATTTTTAGAACTGGAAACAGTTTAAAATTGGAATCACTCATCGCGTGGATTGATACCAATATACAGAGCATAAATTTCTAATCAGAACAGAAATATCCATTAAGTATGCTTTTCTTCCACTATAAATTAATTATAAACCCTCTTCTGATAAATGTTTAATAATCGAAATAGCGTGTTTTCTACAGATACGAAATGTCGGAAGATGCAAAATTCATTAACTCAAATTCTTGAAATATCTTGAAGATGAATATCCATATCGATGCTTTGTGTAAAGAACTTTAACACATCATTTTATATTATAAATTTCTTGTTTAAAAGTAATACAGAATTAAATGAGATAGTGATGAAGAACTTTCAAAAATTTTTAACTTACATGAAAATGTGTTTTATATAAATATAATACAGTAACATTGATATTAATAAACATTTGTATTTTGAAAACTTACAAAGTAGTCTTTACAATCAGTTTATTTTAAACACAGGAACACGTAGTTACCTATCGAAGTCTTTATTCTTTTACACAATATTCTTTTGTCTAAATATGCAAAATTGCTAGAACGTTGTTCATATAACAACGGGGTGGATAAAATGAATCTCTTCAGTGAAAAGAATAAACAGTTACTACTGTGACCTTGACAACCAACTTTACACCTTCTCCAGTTACAAAGAATACGGATGTCGATCGCTGAAACTTGAGATAATTGACACTGTAATAAAGCACTTATCGGTTTGTTTACGTTCAAAATCAGTGTGATTCACACCCTTCTGTAAAGGCAATAAACATTTACTATTGTGACCATGACTTCCAACCCCACATCCCTCCAATTACAAAGGAATTGGAGAGAAGCGGGTTTCACTGTCAGATATTTATTAAAAACACCAATTATTTTAAACGAGCGGTGATTACGTTTTTTAGCTTAGTGCTCAACAAAATCCCTCCTGAATCATTCCTATCACCCCCAATAAATCGTACAACGGCGCAATTCATTTTAAACCAATAGGAGCATAGGTAAAAATGATTGACATGTCAAATGACGTCACTTACGTTAAAAAAATACATTTTGCACTTATCGTACATAAACCAAGTATAAGACTATTACATCATCAGTGCTCTTAAATGTTGGCCTGCGCGTAACGTTCTCTACCTTCGGTGGAAACATGCTTCATCTGGTAAATGTAATTTTTTTTATATTAATAAATCAAGTATTAAAATGATGATAATCTATCAAACACGTGTAGTAATTGTCTATACAATCATAACACGTAAAATTAAAGGGCAATTCGTTCCATAAGTATTTATTTTATGCTGCAAATCTCTACCCATACAAATAAATTATGTAGTAACTTAATATTATCAAGTTATTTGTTTTCGAATTCAAATGCTCATTTGCCCAACGTTTTGTATATAACAGAATATTAGAGGTCAACACATGCAGTAATTATAAGGAGACATAAAAATCTGCCATTAATTTCTATCTGTCTATATTATTTATGTCTGTTAGCATGAAATTGAATTGAATTGCTACGGGGAGCAAGAGTATATAAAGCCCATGATGACCTGCGAAATTAATCGATGTACGATGCCAAAAGCAATTACGAAGGCGCTACGAACATTAATAATACACCATAACAACGACGAAAAACCTTACGATAAAATAGCGGAAATGTTCAAGATATCAGCTCGCTCTGTGCAAAGAATTGTCAAATTGTACCAGGACACGGGTTTCGTGGCTCTGGGAAGAGCCAAAAGCCGAGAAAGACCACTACCAAAGAAGAGGACACTCGGTTGCAGGCTTGCAGCCAAGTGAACCCATTCAAGTCAGCGGAAACTCTGCAAAGAAGAGTTGGATTTAGATGTATCTACAACTACAGTAAAAAAAAGGTATGTATCATTTGTAGTATATAATCAAACGTCCTTTGAAATATATTTCTATCAATATAATGAACCGCCAAAAATACAAATTTATTAACGTGTTCTTGCGTATACAGAAATGTAAGAAACAAAATAATATATATATTTCACTAATAGGTTACGACAATTCAAGTTGTTTGGAAAAAGGGCGGTCCAAAAACAATCATTAACGGTAGCCAATCAGTTCGATCGTCTCGGGTTCACCCAGCAATAGAAAAATTGGTCGACAGAGGACTGGTCATCCGTAGTTTTTTCGGATGAAAAAGTGTTTTCTTCAGATTCCTGTGGGAGTGTGCCGACCACAAGGCACACGGCACAACACAGAATACGTGTGGAGCACCCAAAAAAGTGGCCGCTTCTCGTTAAGTGAGTTTTTAAATTTAGTGTTTTCATGTATTTGTCATTAACTCTTTGAACATGACAACATATCGGCACGCTCATTTCATATATCACAACTTTATTGACATTTTCCGTTTACAGGCGTTTGGGGATAAATGCCGGCTGCAGGTCCCGGGGAGTTGGTCCGTATAGACGGTCACCTCACCGCCGTGCAATATATGGAGATACTTGATGAGGTATTGTTGCCGACAATGAGGCCGTCTATGGAAAAGTTAGTTAGTTAGTTCTAGTTTTTTGGCACAAGAGCCATACAGGCTATGCTGCGCCATGACAAATGGTAAAATTAAACAAAGCTAAATATATATATCACAAAACGTCAATACAACACAAAAACACAAACAAACAGAACAACACAAATATAAATATATAATAAATAAATAAATAAATAATTTAACTTAAATCTCTCTATTAATATTTATAACTTTCAAAAAGTTCATTATCTTATCAAGATTTGGCCTCTGGCCCAAAATCTCTCTCAGATTTGCATTTCCGAAATACTGTCTGCGACTCTGGTCAAAAGCAACACAGTTGCAAAGTATGTGTTTAACACTTAAAGTACAGTTGCAATACTGGCATACTGGCTGGTCATCACCCTTCAAAAGGTATTGATGAGTAAGCCGAGTATGTCCAATCCTCAAACGAGTAAGAATGACTTCAGATCTCCTATCATACTGTTTGTTGTGTGTCCAATTTTCTATTATAGGTTTGATCTCGTAAAGTTTATTGTGGACTTGTTCGTTCCACACATTTTGCCATCTCTCTGCTAGTCGTTTTTTAACGACTAGCTTCAAGTCACCTCCTTCCATAAATATTGTATGCTGAGAAGGACTTGCTGACTTTGCAGCTGCGTCAGCTGCTTCATTCCCTTTTATACCTACATGGCCTGGGACCCAACAAAATTTTACAAAAATATTACTTGCAATAAGATGGCAAAACAGTTTGCGAATTTTAATCACTAAGGAGTGAAAACTAGGTTCGTGTGAGATCAAAGCCTGAAGTGCACTAATTGAGTCACTGTAAATAACACAGCAACGATGACCTTTCCTAATTACATATTTTAAGGCTAGATAAATAGCCTGCAACTCTGCAGTAAAGATGGAAGAATTCGATGCAATTTGTTCTGCCATGATCTCATCCTGGCAGACTAAAACTGAGCCAACGTAATCAACCGATTTTGATCAATCAGTATAAATAGAAATTAAATTCCTGTAGTGGTGTTGAATTTCTGCAAAGTGCTGCCTATAGATGTAGTCCAAGGTGGATTCTTTAGGAAACTGCTTTAAGCTAAAGTCAACATTAATCACAGAAGTTGACCAAGGTGATATATTATCGACCTCGGCCTGTGAAATGTTGCTTGTGTCCAAATCAATCGTGCTGCTTACATTCTCCATTCTAATGTCGAATGTAAGGACACAACTTGGGCAAGCTGTAAATAATCTTTTCAGCTGAGTATCTGATACTGTACAATAAACTGAAGGTTTAGCCAGAGATTTCTGTTTAATATAATAGAACAAAGACAACTGCTCTCTCCTGAGAGATAGTGGAGGCTCATAAGCATCTACGTACAAACTATGGACAAAAGAAGTTCAAAACGCACCAGTGCACAAACGCAATGCTTGATGGTAGATTGGATCCAGCATCCGAAGAGTAGATTCTCGCGCAGAGACATACACGATACATCCATAATCAAGCTTAGAGCGAACAAGGGCTCTATATATTCTAAGCATTAAACATTTGTCTGCTCCTCAGAATGAGCAGCATAATACCTTTAAAAGGTTCAGAGATTTTAAACATCTACTCTTCAAACTGCGCAAGTGTGGCAAGAACGTCAATTTATGGTCAAACACGACACCCAAAAATTTTGCTTCGTTGACCATTGGAATCTTAACCCCATTTAAATTAATTTCAGGGTCAGGTGCAAACCACGCCTTCGGCAAAAGTGGATGCACGAGGTCTTCTCTGCATTAAAAGTAAAACCATTGATCTTGGACCAATTGTCTATCCGATTTAGAAAGGTTTGCAGTTGTCTTTCAATAAAACTCATGTTAGTAGACTGACAGGAGATCTGAAAGTCATCCACATACAAGGAGTGTTTCACACTGGAAGGAAGACACTTAGCTATGCTATTAATTTTGATTAGGAACAGAGTCACACTCAGAATAGAACCTTGAGGAACACCCTCTTCTTGTGTGAAAGGCCTAGACAAAGTGTTGCCTATCCTAACTTGGAATCTTCGATTCTGCAAAAAGTTTTTTATAAAAATTGGCAGATTACCCCGCAGTCCAAATTCATGCAGATCACAAAGTATTCCATATCGCCAGCAGCGATCATAAGCCTTCTCTATATCGAAAAACACAAACACTAAGTGCTGTCGTCTTACAAACGCTTCACGTATAGATGTTTAAAGGTTTACTAGATTGTCTGTGGTACTTCTGTTCCTACGAAATCCACTCTGATGTGGTGAAAAGTAGTTCTTTTCCTCTAGGAGGAACATCAGGCGTCTGTTTACCATTCTCTCAAAAAGTTTGCAGAGACAACACGTCAAAGAGATTGGTCTGTAATTAGAGGGATTCTTACAGTCTTTTCTTGGCTTGGGAATGGGAATAATGATTGATAGCCTCCAAGAGTCAGGGAAAATATGTTCTGTCCATATTCTGTTAAACAGATTTAATAAATTTCCAAGGGAATTGGTTAGTTAATTGGTTGATTCTTGTTTTTTGGTGCAAGAACCATATAGGCTAAGCTGCGCCAGGTCAAATGGTAGATAAATTTAATTAAACAAAACAAATCAAAAAACATATGATAAAAATTACGTACAAAACATAAAAATAAAATGAAATTAAATAAATAAATAAAGAAAGAAAAAACAACAACAATAAATGTATACAACAATTTAGATGAAAAAAAAACAAAATAAATAAAAACTATATAGTATAATAAATAAATGATCAAATCTCTTTATACATATTAATGACTTTTAATCATGCTATAGTGAATTTTATCCGGGCCTACAGCAGTATTCCCTGAGCGAAAGATCGCTGTTTGTAATTCGATTCTGGTGAATGGCACATTGTATTCCTCATTAGATAAAAAATGGAAATTTAAATTTTGTTTTTCAGTTTGGGCTTTATAAGCTTGAAAGTTCTTTGTATACATTATATTGCTAGATGAAGAAGAAAACGTTTCACCCACCAAATCAGCAATACCCTGTATGTCGCTGATTATTGTGCCATTATTTTCCAGCATGGACAGAGAGTGAGAAGCATATTTCCCATTAATTTTATGGATTTTATCCCAGACTGCTTTTGAGCTGGTAGAAGATGTTATGCTAGATACATACTTCCTCCAAGAATCCCTTTGGCTTTGCCTCCTTATTTTTCTGGCATTTGCCTTTGCTTTTTTAAAAGCAACCAAATTGTTAGCAGTGGGGTATCTTCTAAAAATCCCCCATGCTTTCTTTTGTTTTTTAAATGCTGCCTCGCAATTCTGATCCCACCATGGTTTCGATGTTTTGGATATCTGGTTGATGTTATCCCCATTGTTTTTTCGGCTGCCTGAATAATACTGGAAGTGACAAATTCAACTGCGTCATTGATATCAGCAGCATTGATCATTTCCTAAGTGATGTTAACCAAAGAAAAAAATGCAGGCCAATCTGCCGTTTCAAATTTCCAGCGTGGTAGACGGGCTGTTTCACAGCTTTCTCTGCCTCGATATTTTAAAAATATTGGGAAGTGGTCACTAGAGAGTGGATTAGATCAAACCTCCCATGTAAACGCTGAAAACAGATTCGGAGTTGCTAATGATAGGTCAATGGCAGTGAATGTTCTTGTTGGGGCATGGAAGTATGTCACTTCTCCAGTATTAAATAAATACAGTTGGTGATTGCCTATAAATCTCTCAATGGCCCTGCCTCGACGGTTTATGTCAAGACTGCCCCACATTGGATTGTGGCCATTGAAATCACAAAGTAAAAGGAATGGAGTCGGCAGTTGTTCAACCAAGGCATCCAATTCATCTTCATCGACTCTGACATCTGGTGGCAAGTATATGGAACAAACTGTGACAGTTACTCCAATAGAAATTCTGACTGCCACAGCTTGCAGCTCTGTTGTTATTTGTACCGGTAAGGACGGGATGCAGTTTGAAACCAGTATAGCCACACCTCCACTGACGCGGTTGTGGCTATCATCATCCTTGCGTTAGAGTCCAAATCCTTTTAAAGATATTTTTTCTCCAGGTTTTAAATGTGTTTCCTGGAGTGCCACGCAGAGAGATGTGGTAGATAATGTCAGGTGTTTAACATCAGAGAAGTTGTTGCGGAAACCACAACAATTCCACTGAATTATTTTATAATCCATTATGTGTTTGAGGTAGCATTCTTTGCAAAAGTGTCCCTCTTCAATTTAACTGATGATTTTCCTTTTAGAGGCGATGTTGTTTGGGTCACCTCCAGTTTATTCTCTTCGTCAGAGATATCAGAAAACTCACTCATCGACTGAGCCTCCGATTTTATGGATTTGGAGAGTGCTGCTTTCACTCTCTGTTTGTTTAGTGGGTTCTTACTCGTTTTTTTGGAACCCACATTCCTAGTTGTTATCCCAGTTTTTCGTAGAGGTGTTTTTGCTTTTGTACTCTCCTGTTCTGGTGTTTTCATAGATGGGAGTATTAAACATTTTGCATGGCATGTAAGAGATTCACTTGGGGAGACAGAAATCTCTGTTTGAACCCCACATGTGTTAGTAGATTTCAATGCGGCAGCAAATGTCTTTTGTTGCATAGGTGCACTTAAACTGACCATGCGACGAGCCTCTGAATATGAGATGTTTTTCACAGTTTTTACCCGTTAGATCTCTTTTCTCTTTGCCATGCAAGGCACTTTCGTGAGTAGGAAGGATGGGCATCTTTGCAGTTCACACAGTGTGGCTACTTTTACATTCAGTACTGTTGTGACCTTCAGTTCCACACTGTGCGCACAAGTTTTTGCCTCGACAAGAAGTCTGGGAATGTCCAAATCGCTGGCATTTAAAGAAACGCAGCGGATTTGGAATATACGGACGAACTGCGCAGCGCAGATATCCTGCTGTGACAAAAGATGGCAATGTCGGGTTGTTGAATGTGATAATTAAATGTTTAGTGGGTATCAACTTGCCGTCTTGACAAATCGAAATGCGTCAGACAGAAGTGACACCTTGGTCCAAGAGGCCGATCTAAATGTCTGATTCGTCTTCAGACGTCAAGTCAAACTCAGATATCACACCACGTGATGAGTTCAAACTTCCGTGTGGTGTGACTGATACTCCCATGTCTCCAAAAGTTGTAATTGACAAAAGCTTTGTTGTTTGTTGAGGAGAAGCTGTTTCTACAAGTAGGTCCCCTGACCTCAATTTTTGAATTTTTTCAAATGCCCAATGGTTAATTCAAACAGCTTTTGAATCAAAAAGAGGGAACACTTAGCAAGGGGTTTTTCTCCAGTTGCATGTACTATTAAGTAAGCAGGTTGGCTGGAGGTCTTTTCTTTGGTCGCTTGGAATTGAGTTTTTGCAATCCATATTTAAGAATGTATATTCAGCTCCTAGTGACCCCACCCACCATGGGGCCCAACAGGGGGATGCCGTCACATAAGAGACTCCCATAGACCGTCGCACTAGGGTTTCCCAAAAGCTATACCCTCACAATGTAGTCAGGAAGAGCACACCTTGTCTGACGTGTCTGCCCGGTCTGCATCGATCGGTTGACTCCAAGCCAAGGTCAAGAATGACTCAACGACCAGCCGATTGACTCAAACGGAGCCTGATTTGAGCCTCCCGTTTATCCGAAGCAAGGGCCAAAGCAGTGTGTTGGAGACGGTATGTTGCCCCTCAACTACCAGGATCCCCCTTTCCGGCATACGGGCCACCACGCACGGCAAACACGTGAGTGGGCGTTCAGATCCCAGGGATAATAAAAAAGAAATACTAAACCATCTCTGGGAGATCCCCTCACCACGGACAGGAACCCACATCGAGGGGATATACTATTAGGTAGGTTGGTTGGTTGGTTAGATGAACTGACCTCCTTTGCTGGTAATACATCAGTCCTTGTGATTTTTGATTTTGTTCAATCCATGTTTAAAAGTAACTATTCAGCTCCTAGTGACCCCACCCACCATGGGGCCCAACAGGGGGATGCCGTCACATAAGAGACTCCCATAGACCGTCGCCCTAGGGTTTCCCAAAAGCTATACCCTCACAATGTAGTCAGGAAGAGCACACCTTGTCTGACGTGTCTGCCCGGTCTGCATCGATCGGTTGACTCCAAGCCAAGGTCAAGAATGACTCAACGACCAGCCGATTGACTCAAACCAAGCCTGATTTGAGCCTCCCGTTTATCCGAAGCAGGGGCCAAAGCAGTGTGTTGGGGACATTATGTTGCCCCTCAACTACCAGGATTTCTTTTTCCGGCATACGGGACACCACGCCTGGCAATCACGTGGGTGGGCGTTCAGATCCCAGGGGTAGTAAAGAAGGGTTACTAAATTGTCTGTGGTACTTCTGTTCCTACGAAATCCGCTCTGATATGATGAAAAGTAATCCTTTTCCTCTAAGAGAAACATCAGCCGTCTGTTTACCATTTTCTCGAAGAGTTTACAGAGACAACTCGTCAGAGAGATTGATCTGTAATTAGAGGGATTCTTGTATTCTTTGCCTGGTTTGGGGATGGGAATAATAATTGATAGCCTCCAAGAGTCAGGGAAAATATGTTCTGTCCATATTCTGTTAAACAGATTTAATAAATTTCCAAGGGAATTGGTTGGTTAGTTGGTTGATTCTTGTTTTTTGGCGCAAGAACCATATAGGCTAAGCTGCGCCAGGTCAAATGGTAAATAAATTTAATTAAACAAGACAAATCAAAAAACATATGATAAAAATTACGTACAAAACATAAATAAAAAATGAAATTAAATAAATAGATAAATAAAGAAACAACAACAACAATAAATGTATACAACAATTTAGATAAAAAAAAAACAAAATAAATAAAAACTATATAGTATAATAAATGAATGATCAAATCTCTTTATACATATTAATGACTTTTAGAGAGTCCAGTAGATTGTCCAGACTTGGCCTCTGGCCCATAATCTCTGACAGACTTGTATTTCGAAAATACTGTTTACGCAACCTCTCAAAGACAGAGCAATTGCACAGTATGTGTTTTACACTAAGAGGGTACTTACAATACTGACATACAGGCTGGTCATCACCCTTCAAAGAGTATTGATGAGTCAGTCGAGTATGTCCAATTCTCCAACGGGTAAGAATAACCTCAGATCTCCTGCAATATAGTTTCTTCTGTGTCCAATTTTCTATGATAGGTTTGATCTCGTGTAGTTTATTGTGGATTTGTTCGTTCCACAATTTTGCCATCTCTCTGCTAGTCGTTTTTTAACGACCATCTTCAAGTCACCTCCTTCAATAAACATTGTATGATTCCAGAAGTGTCTCTCGTCTAGAGAAGATCCTTTTGAATTTTTCTGCCAGAAGTCTTGGGTAAGTTCTGTTCTGTGTGGTTTTACCAGTGTCAGCAGGAGCCTTTATTAGATATAGCAGTACACCCGTAGTAATATTTAATAATATTCATAAAAATAATAATAATTTTGAATCATGAGTCATTCTAGCACTTCGTCCTCTCGTCCATTGACTCTCGCGTCGATCATTCAGTTGTTCGAAGAGAAAATAGACGACTCTAAAGCCGTGGTAGATAAATCTAAAAACTTCAGCAGGGAGCTGAAAGACAAGGTTTGGTCCAATCTAGGGGAAGCCACTTTCCTCTTCAATCATTTAAAGGATTCATTTATAACTATAGCAGAAAAAAACAAAAATCTCAAAGAGAAACTAAACAACAAATCTGGGACTTTGGCTTCCACGAGCCAGCCAACCCCACAACAAGCCACTTATGCGGATGTTGTTAAGCGTCCTCTTCCACCCTCTAACGATAGGGTTATTCTAATATATCCGAATGAAGAAGAGAAGGTTAAGGAAGTAATGGACAAAGTAGCAGGCGACATTAACCCCTGCTCTATTGGAGTTGGAATAGAAAATATTCGTAGAATCAGAAAGGGATATGCAGTGAGTTGTAACGACTCGGACGGTGCCAATAAACTAACTGAAGTTTTAAGAAAAAGGGACGATATCAAGGTCAGATCTCCAACTTTAAGAGACCCTAGAGTTATCATCCCCAACTTACATTGGGATCTGTCCGAGCAGGACCTGAAGGCACGCATCCTCAGACAAAGCACCAACCTATCAAATAATGAAGATATCAAACATATCTTTTTCATGGGCAAAGAGGAAAGAAAGGTGAGATCTTGGGTGATCACAGTCAGCCCAAAGCTCAGAAGGAAGTTAAAAGATCAAGGAGATAAAAATCTATGTAGGGTGGATGACAAAAAAATTATTCGATTTTCATTACTACAAGAGGTGTACGAACTGTTGGTCGTACACACATACCAGAGCTCACTGCAAAGAGCAACGGATCTGTTCCGACTGTGCATCGGATGCTCATCCTTCTAAAGATTGTCAAGAAATAGATGATGATCATACATGCATCAACTGTCTAAGATACAACAAAACATGCAAGTCACCGAAGGATTGTGTTGACCCCAGTCATAGCGCCAGGAGCAGGAATTGCCCTGTACTTAAATATCATATAAAACTTAGTTATGTTTCTACGAAGCAATATTAAGCAAATCTATAGCTTCGTGATTAACATTCATAATGGCTTTAAAAGTAATTCAAATTAATTTAGATAGGGGCTCCGCCACTACCGACCATTTTATTAAATATGCGTTTCATCATCATGTTGACACAGCACTAATTCAAGATCCTTATGCAACTAATAGAATTCTTGGCATTCCCGGAGTATTGTCTGTTTAAGTTTAGGTACTAAATCAGCAGTTTTGGTGTTTAATAGGCATCTTTCAGCTTCTATTGTTGAAAAACTGTCAAACGACTTCTCCACCTCTGTACTCATTGGCTTTCAAAATTATCAATTCATAATTAATTCCACTTATCTTGCTCCCTCTGGTTGTATCGAGGAACAGCTTTTAACTTTAAAACCGCTTTTTTCGGCCATTAAATTTCCCGTTCTAATAGGCATAGATGGTAATGGAAGATCTCCCGTGTGGTTTGACAGACTGCTTAACAAGAGAGGCAAACGCCTTTTAGAATTTATTTATGAATTAGATTTAAGCATAGCAAATAGAGAAGGGCCGCCAACATTTCACTCCCATCAGGGAGAAAGCTATATCGACATTACTTTAACTAAAGGGGAAATAGGGAATATGATTTTAAACTGGGAAGTCCAATTAGAAGAAACGCTGTCGGGACATAGATACTTAACTTTTGATATCAAAATTGATTTGCACCCTCTATTACCCAAAAATAATCTCACAAAAAATTATAATCTAAGTAAAGCAAAATGAAATAACTTTAGCAATGTTTTTTCTAACGAAATAGAGAGATTGGACCCTTTATTAACAAATAAAAACTGCTCGGTCAATTATCTAGTTAACAGTTACACCAAAGCTATCCAATCCTCCGCAGATAATTCTATACCTATTAAAAGAGATTACAAACATATTGTTCCCTGGTGGAGTCGAGTTGATGGCCCTCAGGAGAAAAGTTAATCGTTTAAGACGCCGATTTCAAAAGACATGATGATCCAGATCGTGTGGTTTTTAGAAATACATACCTAATTGCCAAAAGGGACTACCAAAAATTAATAAGAAACTCAAAAACAGAATCATAGAAAAATTTTTGCACTATCGAAGGTAACTCAGATCCGTTCGGCAGAGTATATAAACTACTACGAAACGATTACACTACCCAAATCCAAAAATTGTCTATAAAAAACTCTTTTGGCCAAACCATATATAATGATACAAAAATTGCTAATCTATTTTTATATACTTTCTTCCGATCAGACAATATTTACTCAGATAATTCCTACCATAAGGAAATCCGCGATTCTATTGATAAGCCTTACTCCATGAATGACGACTTACCCTTCGAACTTACGAAAATAAGACAAGTTGTTTCGGCACAGAAGAACAAAAAGTCCCCAGGCCGGGATGGATTAAACGCAGAAATCATTAAAAAAGCCTATAGTCTATCCCCTAACGTTTTATTACATATCTATAATTCTTGCCTTTCTTCTCGGCGCCTTCCAGCCGCCTGGAAGCAAGCCATAGTTAAAATCATCCCGAAACCAAACAAAATTCTAGACAATCCTAAATCATTTCAACCTATTTCTCTCCTCCCGGTATTAGAAAAAATTCTCGAACGCCTACTTGTAAATCGAATAGCTAACCATTTAAACGAAAAGAAATT
Organism: Centruroides vittatus; assembly: GCF_030686945.1. Lineage (NCBI taxonomy): Eukaryota > Metazoa > Arthropoda > Arachnida > Scorpiones > Buthidae > Centruroides > Centruroides vittatus. Next base: position 32,224 of record NW_027120721.1, on the reverse strand, counting down.
TCTAAACAAAAATCAATTTGGCTTTACCCCGCAGCAAAGTACAACTGATGCACTCATTAAGGTACGCAACCGAATGAAAGATGCACTAAGCAATAAAAAAATATGTATAGTGATCTTGTTAGATATCTCTTCTGCGTTTGATACAGCTTGGCCTGTTCTAATACTATATGAGCTCCATAGAGCGAAATTACCAAAACATCTGCACGATCTTCTAGTAGATTATTTTAGGAAAAGGAAGGCTACTTTAGCTTACAAATTCGGCTGTTGTGTCTAAATTCGTGTCCCTAGGAGTTCCTCAAGGTTCCTCACTAGGGCCCGTCCTCTGGAATATTCTAATAAATACGGTCTTTAATATTAAACTCCCCCCCGGAAGTGAACTTGTAGCTTTTGCTGACGATTTAGTTGTGACGGCGACTGATAAAAATATATATAATCTAAAAAAGAAATGTAAATCAATCCTAGAAAATCTAGAAAAATGAGCCGAGAAATGTAAATTATCCTTTAATACGGGAAAAACAAAATTGCTATTTGTAACACAAAAACTGAAAGTCAAAAAGCCAACGTTAACTTTAAATGGACAGGTGTTAGAATACGTTAATACTCTAAAACATCTAGGGGTTATATTGCATGACAAGCTCTCTTGGTCGCCGCACATCCGAATCCAGTTGGGGAAGGTTGAAAGGTTACTTCAATCTCTTTATAGGGTTGCTACCCTTAAATGGGGTCTATACTCCAAATCAATCAGCATCCTTTACGAGGCTGTGATTTTACTGCTATTGGGTTATGCTATAGGTGTTTGGGGGGATGCTCTCACGCACCAAAAAAATAGAAAAATGCTCCTCAAATTTCAAAGGAGAATTTGCATTAGATTAATTAAAGAACACAGAACAATTTCTAGAGAATCCGCGATACTTTTGGCTAATAAAATACCCTTAGACGTGCACTTGAAGAAGCGCTATGACTATTTCTTTATAAAATCTTCTGGGACCTCCGTTGTTGGAGACGTTTCCCATTCTTTTGAAACGCAAGATTCAATCAAATCACTACCTCACCCCGCGTATAATCATGAGCCTGCAATAGTAATTTATGATGAGTCGCGCGTTTTAAAACTGTTCACAGACGGTTCCCGTTCTGCTCGTGGTGTGGGCGCGGCCTTTGCATTTCTGTCGGGGGATCAAGTAATCCACAAATCAAACTACAAGCTCCACTCAGACTGTAGTATTGTACAAGCGGAGACTCTCGCTGTACGAAATAGTCTAAATTATATAATAGAAAACGATACAGATGCTGCCTTTCTTTTCAGAGCTCTAAGTTGACGTTTCACAAATTTAGTGTGGTTTTTATCGGGTTGTACTTGAGATTTTAAGATAATATAGTTGCTATTTGGTCAGGTGTGACTTTGGGCTGTTCTTTAGTTACAGCTGTACTCCCTCCTAGCTTTCAAAGAAGGCTCGAAGCTGCTCGGCTGGAATGAGTGAAGTTTAAATTTTCAACAGTGTTGATCCATTTTTGTCTGCGGATGGTATCGAGACTGGACAGGAGTGCATTAGCAATTTCTGGGTCGTTGTTCTCCTGAAACTCATTGAAGAGTATTTCACTCTCTTCTGTCCATCCAGGAATGTATTCCTTTCGAAATCCCCTTGGTATACTACACTTCACAGCACACAGTACTGCTCCAATGAAACGTTTGTAGCCATTGCTTTTTGATGGGATCCAACGTATGCACCTCAATAGCTTAGTGGAGAACAGCTCCCAGTTAGCTTTTAAAAAGTTCCATCTTGGGTAAGAGGTAGATTTTAATAAAGAGATAGTGATGCCGATTTCAAGCAATACTGGCCTATGTTGGCTGTTTGGGAAGTTCTCAAGTACCCTCCTCATGATGGGCAGAGGGTGGCCTCTATCATCACAGCTCACAAAGCACAGATCTGGATTATAATCTCTTCTCCAGGCTGCTGATCGAAATGTACCTTTGTCCTTGGCATCAAATATCAATACTAGATTGTTTATTTCCGCCCATTCAGTGAGTCTCAAGCCACACTCATCGTTAGTAGCATAGTTCCACTCTTCACTGTGGCTGTTAAAGTCCCCTACATAGATGGAAGGATGCACAGTGGAGAGTAGAACAATTTCTGGCCAGGAGAGACCAGGAGGCTTGTAGACATTTGTAATTGACATTATTCACTTTTGTTACGACCATGTGGATGTTTTCTTGTATGCCCTGTGATAGTAAGTTAAAGTTTTTGATAATATTGCGTACATATGTTGCAACACCATAAGAACTGTCATATATTACAACTATTGCAGTGAATCCCGGGATGTGGCATCTTTTCCGGAACTGGTCTTCATTTGAGACATGTGTCTCTTGGACGGCAACCACATCAACATCGTTGTCCAACAGCAATTTTGACGAGTATTCACATTTTGCTTTGCTCATACCCTCTATGTTAAGCTGGCAGATCTGCATGGTGGTTCCGAGTACACGAAAGTGTGACCCTGAGCTCTTAAAAGAGCTGTTTTTGAAAGTTTGCGGTGTCATGTACGAGTAGCCAGGAGATCTTTTCAGATAGACTGGCTGCCAGAAGATTGCTGCTCGTTTAGCACCACCCAGGGGTCACGTATAGGGTACTTAATGGCTTAAATACGGTTACGTTGGTTGGTTGGTTGGTTGGTTCTATTTTTTGGCACAAGAGCCATACAGGCTATGCTGCGCCATGACAAATGGTAAAATTAAACAAAGCTAAATATATATATCACAAGGCGTCAATACAACACAAAAACACAAAAAAACAGAACAACACAAATATAAATATATAATAAATAAATAAATAAATAAATTAGTTCACTTAAATATCTCTATTAATTTTTATAACTTTCAAAAAGTTCAGTATCTTATCAAGATTTGGCCTCTGGCCCAAAATCTCTCTCAAAGTTGCATTTCCAAAATGCTGTCTGCGACTCTGGTCAAAAGCAACACAGTTGCAAAGTATATGTTTAACACTTAAAGTACAAATGCAATACTGGCATACTGGCTGGTCATCACCCTTCAAAAGGTATTGATGAGTAAGCCGAGTATGTCCAATTCTCAGGCGAGTAAGAATGACTTCAGATCTCCTATCATACTGTTTCTTGTGTGTCCAATTTTCTATTATAGGTTTGATCTCGTAAAGTTTATTGTGGACTTGTTCGTTCCACACATTTTGCCATCTCTCTGCTAGTCGTTTTTTAACAACCAGCTTCAAGTCACCTCCTTCAATGAACATTGTATGCTGAGAAGGACTTGCTGACTTTGCAGCTGCATCAGCTGCTTCATTCCCTTTTATACCTACATGGCCTGGGACCCAACGAAATTTTGCAAAAATATTACTTGCAATAAGATGGCAAAACAGTTTGTGAATTTTAATCACTATAGAGTGAGAACTAGGTTCATGTGAGATCAAAGCCTGAAGTGCACTAACTGAGTCAGTGTAAATAACACAGCGACGATGACCTTTCCTAATTACATATTTTAAGGCTAAATAAATAGCCTGCACCTCTGCAGTAAAGATGGAAGAATTCGATGCGATTTGTTCTGCCACGATCTCATCCTGGCAGACAAAGGCTGAGCCAACGTAATCAACCGATTTCGATCCATCAGTATAAATAGGAATTAAATTCCTGTCGTAGTGTTGAATTTCTGCAAAGTGCTGCCTATAGATGTAGTCCGGGGTGGAATCCTTAGGAAACTGCTTTAAGCTAAAGTCAACATTAATCACAGGAGTTGACCAAGGTGATATATTATCGACCTCGACCTGTGAAATGTTGCTTGTGTCCAGGTCAATCGTGCTGCTTACATTCTCCATTCTAATGTCAAATGTAGGGACACAACTTGGGCGAGCTGTAAATAATCTTTTCAGCTGAGTATCTGATACTCTACAATAAACTGAAGGTTTAGCCAGAAATTTCTGTTTAATGTAATAGAACAAAGACAACTGCTCTCTCCTGAGAGATAGTGGAGGCTCATAAGCATCCACGTACAAACTTTGAACAGGAGAAGTTCGAAATGCACCAGTGCACAAACGCAATGCTTGATGGTGGATTGGATCCAGCATCCGAAGAGTAGATTCTCGCGCAGAGCCATAAACAACACATCCATAATCCAGCTTAGAGCGAACGAGGGCTCTATATATCCTGAGCATCGAACATTTGTCTGCTCCCCAGGATGAGCAGCATAATACCTTTAAAAGGTTCAGAGATTTTAAACATCTACTCTTCAAATTGCGCAAGTGTGGCAAGAACGTCAATTTATGGTCGAACACAACACCCAAAAATTTTGCTTCGTTGACCATTGGGATTTTAACCCCATTTAGGTGAATTTCAGGATCCAGGTGAAAACCACGCCTTCGACAAAAGTGGATGCACAAGGTCTTCTCTACGTTAAAACTGAAACCATTAATCTTAGACCAATTGTCTATTCGATTTAAAGAGGTTTGCAGTTGTCTCTCAATAAAACCCATGTTACTACTGACAAAAAATCTGAAAGTCATCCACATACAGAGAATGTTTCACACTGGGTTGGTTGGTTGGTAATAGTTTTTTGGCACAAAGGCAACACAGGCCAAGCTGCGCCACAACACATGGTATAAATAGATAAATAAATAAATAATAATAATAAATAGAATAAAATAGAACAAAATAAAACAACAGAAAAAAACCAAAAGAAAACATAGAACCGATAACAAAAATAAATAACAATTAAAGTGTATATAGTAACGAGGTTTAAATATAAAATAAACAAACAACTAAATCTGTTTATAAATATTTGTAACTTTTAGAAAGTTCAATAATTTATCAACATTTGGCCTCTGGCCCAAAATCTCTTTAAAACTTGCATTTCCAAAATGCTGCCTACGAATCCGTTCAGAGGCGATGCAATTGCTCAGTATGTGCTTAACACTTACATTACAGTTGCAATACTGACATACAGGCTGGTCATCACCCTTCAAAAGGTATTGATGAGTCAGTCGAGTATGTCCAATTCTCAAACAAGTAAGAATGACCTCAGATCTCCTGTCATAAGGTTTCTTCTGTGTCCAATTTTCTATCACAGGTTTGATCTCGTGTAGTTTATTGTGGACTTGTGCGTTCCACACATTTTGCCATCTCTCCTCTAGTCGTTTTTTAACAACTAGCTTCAAATCACCTCCTTCAATACGCATTGTATGCTGAGAAGGACTTGCTGACTTTGCAGCTGCGTCAGCTTCTTCATTCCCTCTTATACCTACATGGCCTGGGACCCAACAAAATTTTATAGAGAAATTCCTCGCAAAAAGATGGCAAATCAGCTTACGAATTTTAATCACTATGAAGTGAAAACTAGTTTCATACGAGATCAAAGCCTGAAGTGCACTAACTGAGTCAGTGTAAATCACGCAGCAACGATGACCTTTCCTATTTATATACTTTAAAGCTAAATAAATAGCCTGCAACTCCGCAGTAAAAATGGAAGACTTCGGTGCTATTTGCTCTGCCACGATTTCATCCTGGCAAACAAAAACTAAGCCAACATAGTCTTCCGATTTAGATCCATCTGTGAATATAGGAATTAAATTCCTGTCACGATGTTGAATTTCTGCAAAGTGCTGCCTATAGATGTAGTCCGGGGTGAATTCCTTAGGAAACTGCTTTAAGCTGAAGTCAACATTAATCACAGGAGTTGACCAAGGTGATATATTATCGACCTCGACCTGTGAAATGTTGCTTGTGTCCAGGTCAATCGTGCTGCTTACATTCTCCATTCTAATGTCAAATGTAGGGACACAACTTGGGCGAGCTGTAAATAATCTTTTCAGCTGAGTATCTGATACTCTACAATAAACTGAAGGTTTAGCCAGAAATTTCTGTTTAATGTAATAAAACAAAGACAACTGCTCTCTCCTGAGAGATAGTGGAGGCTCATAAGCATCCACGTACAAACTTTGAACAGGAGAAGTTCGAAATGCACCAGTGCACAAACGCAATGCTTGATGGTGGATTGGATCCAGCATCCGAAGAGTAGATTCTCGCGCAGAGCCATAAACAACACATCCATAATCCAGCTTAGAGCGAACGAGGGCTCTATATATCCTGAGCATCGAACATTTGTCTGCTCCCCAGGATGAGCAGCATAATACCTTTAAAAGGTTCAGAGATTTTAAACATCTACTCTTCAAATTGCGCAAGTGTGGCAAGAACGTCAATTTATGGTCGAACACAACACCCAAAAATTTTGCTTCGTTGACCATTGGGATTTTAACCCCATTTAGGTGAATTTCAGGTTCCAGGTGCAAACCACGCCTTCGGCAAAAGTGGATGCACGAGGTCTTCTCTGCATTAAAAGTAAAACCATTGATCTTGGACCAACTGTCTATGCGATTTAGGGAGGTTTGCAGTTGTCTTTCAATAAAACTCATGTTAGTAGACTGACAGGAGATCTGAAAGTCATCCACATACAAAGAGTGTTTCACACTGGAAGGAAGACACTTAGCTATGCTATTAATTTTGATTAGGAACAGAGTCACACTCAGAATAGAACCTTGAGGAACACCCTCTTCTTGTGTGAAAGGCCTAGACAAAGTGTTGCCCATCCTAACTTGGAATCTTCGATTCTGCAAGAAGTTTTTTATAAAAATTGGCAGATTACCCCGCAGTCCAAATTCATGCAGATCGCGGAGTATTCCATATCGCCAGCAGCGATCATAAGCCTTCTCTATATCGAAAAACACAGACACTAAGTGCTGTCGTCTAACAAACGCTTCGCGTATAGATGTTTCAAGGTTTACTAGATTGTCTGTGGTACTTCTGTTCCTACGAAATCCACTCTGATGTGGTGAAAAGTAGTTCTTTTCCTCTAGGAGGAACATCAGGCGTCTGTTTACCATTCTCTCGAAAAGTTTGCAGAGACAACTAGTCAGAGAAATTGGTCTATAATTAGAGGGATTCTTGCAGTCTTTACCTGGCTTGGGAATGGGAATTATGATAGATAGCCTCCAAGAGTCTGGAAAAGTATGTTCTGTCCATATTCTGTTGAACAGATTCAGAAGGTTACTAAGGGAATTGTCTGACAGATTTTTAATCATGCTGTAATGGATTTTATCCGGACCTACAGCAGTATTCCCCGAGCGAGAGATTGCTGTACATAGTTCTATTCTGCTAAATGGCACATTATATTCCTCATTAGATGGAGAGTGGAAGTTTAGATATTGTTTTTCACTTTGGACTTTATAAGCCTGGAAATTTGTTGTATACATAATATTGCTGGATGAAGACGAAAATGTTTCACCCAACAAATCAGCAATACCTTTAATGTCACTGATTATTGTGCCATTATTTTCCAGCATGGACAGAGAGTGAGAAGCATATTTCCCATTAATTTTATGGATTTTATCCCAGACTGCTTTTGAGCTGGTGGAAGATGTTATGCTAGAAACATACTTCCTCCAGGAATCCCTTTGGCTTTGCCTCCTTATTTTTCTGGCATTTGCCTTTGCTTTTTTAAAAGCTATCAAATTCTCAGCAGTGGGGTATCTTCTGAAAATCCCCCATGCTTTCTTTTGTTTTTTAAATGCTGCCTCACAATTCTGATCCCACCATGGTTTCGGATGTTTTGGATATCTGGTTGACGTTTTCCCCATTGTTTTTTCGGCTGCCTGAATAATACTGGAAGTGACAACTTCTACTGCATCATTGATATCGGCAGTATTGACCATTTCCTCAGTGATGTTAGCCAAAGAGGAAAATGCAGGCCAATCTGCCGATTCAAATTTCCAGCGTGGTGGACGGGCTGTTTCACAGCTTCCTCTGCCCCTATATTTTAAAAATATTGGAAAGTGGTCACTGGAAAGTGGATTAGATCCAACCTCCCATGTAAACGCTGAAAACAGATTTGGACTAGCTAATGTCAAATCAATGGCAGTAAATGTTCTTGTTGGGGCGTGGAAGTATGTCACTTCTCCAGTATTAAATAAATACAGTTGGTGATTACCTATGAATCTTTCAATGGCTCTGCCTCGACAATTGATGTCGTGACTGCCCCACATTGGATTGTGGCCATTGAGATCACCAAGTAGAATAAACGGAGTTGGCAGTTGTTCAACCAAGTCATCCAATTCATCCTCATTGACTCTGACATCTGGTGGCAAGTATATGGAACAAACTGTGACAGTTACTCCAATTGAAATTCTGACTGCCACAGCTTGCAGCTCTGTTCTTATTTGTACCGGTAAGGAAGGGATGCAATTTGAAACCAGTACAGCCACACCTCCACTGGCGCGAGTGTGGCTATCATCATCCTTACGGTAAAGATTAAATCCTTTTAAAGTAATTTTTTCTCCAGGTTTTAGATGTGTTTCCTGGAGTGCCACGCAGAGAGATGTGGTAGATGATGTCAAATGTTTAATGTCAGAGAAGTTGTTGCGGAAACCACGACAGTTCCATTGGATTATTTTATAATCCATTATGTGGTTGAGGCAGCATTCTTTGCGAGGGTATCTCTCTTTAATTTAACAGGCGGTCTCTCTTTTGGAGGTGACATTGGTTTTTTTACCTCCACATTATTCTCTTCATCAGAGATATCAGAGAACTCGCTCACAGACTGAGTCTCTGATTTTTTAGCTTTAGAGAGAGCTGCTTTCACTCTCTGTTTGTTTAATGGGTTCTTACTAGCCTTTTTTGAACCCAGGTTTCTTGTTATCACCCCTGTTTTAGGTAGGGGTGTTTTTTGTTTTGTATTGTCATTTTCTGCTGTTTCTTTTGAAGGGATCAGTAAACAATTTGCATGGCGAGTGAAAGATTCCTTTGGGGAAACAGAAATGTCTGTCTGAACTTCACATGTCTTAGTGAGTTTCAGAGCAGCAGCAAATGTTTTTTGTTTCAGTGGTGCACTTGAAGTGACCATGCGACGTGCCTCTGGGTAGGGTAAGTTGTTGACTGTTTTTACACGCTGTATTTCTTTTTCTCTCTGCCATGCAGGGCATTTCCGGGAGTAAGCAGGATGGGCATCTTTACAGTTCACACAGCATGGGGTACTTTTACATTCTGTACTGTCGTGACCCTCAGTCCCACACTGTGCACATGCGCTTTTTCCTCGGCAGGATGTTTGCGAGTGTCCAAACCGCTGGCATTTGAAACAACGCAGCGGATTTGGGATATATGGACGGACTGAGCAACGTAGGTATCCTGCTGTTATAAAGGATGGCAATGTTGGTTTGTTGAAAGTAAGAATCAGGTGTTTGGTTGGTATCAACTTTCCATCTCGACGAATTGAAATGCGCCGGACAGCAACGACACCTTGATCTGAAAGACCAATCTGAATATCTGATTCGTCTTCAGACATCAGATCAATTTCAGATATCACACCACGTGATGAGTTTAAACTTCCGTGTGGTGTGACAGTGATTTCCATTTCTCCCAGGGTCTTTGTTTCTAGAAGTTTTGCAGATTGTTGTGGGGAGGATGTTTCCACCAGTAAATCACCTGATCTTAATTTCTGAATTTTTTTCAAATCTCCAATAGTCGACTGGAACAATTTTTGAATCAGAAAAGGAGAAGCTTTAGATAATGGTTTGTCACCAGTTGCGTGTACTATTAAGTACGCTGGGGTACTGGACATTTTTAAATTTTTCCGCTCTTTCGGATCTTTTATTTTTGGGGAATCCATGATTAAAAGTAAAACATTCAGCTTCTGGTGACCCCACCCACCATGGGGCCCAACAAGGGGATGCCGTCACATGGGAGACTCCCATAGACCGTCGCACCAGGGTTTCCCAGGAGCTATACCCTCACAATGCAGTCGAGAAAAGCACACCTTGTCTGACGTGTCTGCCCGGTCTGCATCGATCGGTTGACTCCAAGCCGAGGTAAACAATGACTCAACGACCAGCCGATTGACTCAAACGGAGCCTGATTTGAGCCTCCCGTTTATCCGAAGCAGGGGCCAAAGCAGTGTGTTGGGGACGGTATGTTGCCCCTCAACTACCAGGATCCCCCTTTCCGGCATACGGGCCACCACGCACGGCAAACACGTGGGTGGGCGTTCAGATCCCAGGGATGGTAAAGAAGAAATACTAAACCATCTCTGGGAGGTCCCCTCACCACGAACAGGAACCCACATCGAGGGGACAAATACCTGGAAATCACCCTTGATCGCACTCTGTCTTTCAAGAAGCATCTACAAAATGTCACTGGCAAGCTTAAGAGCAAAAACAATATAATACAGCTTTGTGGCACCACGTGGGGATCAACTGCTAGCACGCTGCGCTGCTCAGCTTTAGGACTGGTTTATTCGTGTGCTGAGTATTGTGCCCCTGTCTGGATGAATAGCTCCCATATAAGATTGGTAGATACACAGCTTAATGTTACAATGCGCCTGATTTCTGCTACCATACGATCTACACAAGTACTTTGGCTACCATTGTTGGCAGGAGTCATGCCACCTGGCCTGCGTCGATCTAGGGCCCTTGCTCGCAAGTCCCTAAAGATAAGCAACAATCCTCAACTCCAAATTCACCAAGACATTCCATCCTTGAGCATTAATCGCTTGAAATCTCAAAATCCAACCCTCCGGGCAGCTCAAAACATGGCTATAACTGATGACGACTATATGACATTGTGAAAAAACCGCTAAAAAACAGGAATAAGGTCCCACTTGCATGGCCTGTTCTGTCATAGGGAAAAAGTCCAATATTTCGACTTACCTCGCAAAACATGGTCCGTGTTAAACCGTGTCAGGATAGGCCATGGCAGGTGTAAAGACTCTCTGTTCAAATGGAAAAAGGTTCCAAGCCCGGAATGTGACTGTGGTGCTCCATGTCAGACTGTTGAGCACATTGCACGCGAATGTAGCCTCCGGGCTTACCCGGGAGACTGAAGTGACATATTAATGTCAACTTCAAAGGCCTTAAAGTGGATAAGCGAGTTAAATCTACAACTCTGAACGCTGGTTAATTGGTTGGTTGGTTAAAGTTTATTGGCACAAGGGCCACAAAGGCCAAGCTGCGCCACAACTTATGGTATATATATGTACATAAATAACAATAAAAATGAACAGTTAGTTAGTTAGTTCTAGTTTTTTGGCACAAGAGCCAAACAGGCTATGCTGCGCCATGACAAATGGTAAAATTAAACAAAGCTAAATATATATATCACAAGGCGTCAATACAACACAAAAACACAAACAAACAGAACAACACAAATATAAATATAATAATAAATAAATAAATAAATAAATTAGTTAACTTAAATCTCTCTATGAATATTTATAACTTTCAAAAAGTTCAGTATCTTATCAAGATTTGGCCTCTGGCCCAAAATCTCTCTCAAAGTTGCATTTCCAAAATGCTGTCTGCGACTCTGGTCAAAAGCAACACAGTTGCAAAGTATATGTTTAACACTTAAAGTACAAATGCAATACTGGCATACTGGCTGGTCATCACCCTTCAAAAGGTATTGATGAGTAAGCCGAGTATGTCCAATTCTCAGACGAGTAAGAATGACTTCAGATCTCCTATCATACTGTTTCTTGTGTGTCCAATTTTCTATTATAGGTTTGATCTCGTAAAGTTTATTGTGGACTTGTTCGTTCCACACATTTTGCCATCTCTCTGCTAGTCGTTTTTTAACAACCAGCTTCAAGTCACCTCCTTCAATATGCATTGTATGCTGAAAAAAACTTCCTGACTTTGCAGCTGAATCAGCTTCTTCATTCCCTCTTATACCTACATGGCCTGGGACCCAACAAAATTTTACAAAAATATTACTCACAATAAGATGGCAAAACAGTGTGCAAATTTTGATCACTATAGAGTGAGAACTAGGTTCACGTGAGATCAAAGCCTGAAGTGCACTAACTGAGTCAGTGTAAATAACACAGCTACGATGACCTTTCCTAATTACATATTGTAAGGCTAGGTAAATAGCCTGCAACTCTGCAGTAAGGATGGAAGAATTCGATGCAATTTGTTCTGCCACGATCTTATCCTGGCAGACAAAGGCTGAGCCAACATACCAACATACCGACAGAAATTGTAGACCCCTGTGCGATGTAAAAAGAAAACTTTTGGTATATGTAGGTGTCATGTGACCGAAAATGATGTAGGTATAGCCCTCACCACCTGATCGGCCGATCTCGCGTGGCCCAATTTTGGGGGCTATATCTCATGAAAATTTGCCCATGGGGTGTGGTTCATTACACATTATTTGATTGCACAGGGGGGTCTACAATTTGGGGGGTTCCCGTCCACTTCCACCAACCCCTTACTCTTACCGAACTAATAATATATGACATAATGGCAAGTAGTATAAATTCTGTAGTTCACTGTAAGGAGGTACCTTTTTCCTTGGGTTTTCATCCTCACTCTTTGCTTGGATCAACTGCTGGAACATCTGCTACAAGTAAAAAGGGGATTCGTTCACCAGTGTCAGGTTTTAGAGAGAGAAAAAACTGTTGAAGAGGTGCTAACTGTAATCCAATTCCATCAAAGTGGATATTTTGATTGTAGAAGAGAAGGAAGTGCAGTGAAAAAGGACAGACTAAAAAGGGCAATTCTAAGGTTTTATTTTTTTGTTCTCTTCGTGACCAACTGTAATATTATACCCACATGTGAAGTCATTTGTCTAATTGTATGCGAGACTAAAAGTAAGGATGACACGATCACGAGGTTCACTGCATGTAAATAGATCAATAACTTCTTTTATATATATAAGTTTTTGATTGTATGGTACAATTTTTCAAGGATACCTGACCTATCCGGTGTTGAGACCCAAATTTTGTTAATTAAACAGAATAAAACCAAATTTTCTTCAGTGAAGGAAGGTTCTTGTTAAATCCTTATTTCTCCATTTTCTTACCCAAACCCTTAATACCTAGTGTACCATGGAATTAAGAATAAAACATTGGTGTCTGCAACAAAATTTGAGTTTATTGTATACAGGATACGCTTGGGTTGTAAAAGAACTGTTATTTAACATGTATAAATGTTTATCTGGTATTCTGTGTAATTGTGGTTTCATTGTATTATAAAAGAGCAAATTTCGAGTAGGTCATCTGGAGTAGGAACAGGAAAGGTGGAGAATGTACCCGGAATAACAGGGTTCATGAGTATGATCCCGTGTTACTCTAACTTACCTAGTGATGTTTTGGACGTTCGTCGATTTTTTCAAACTGTGAATAACAATGCTTTGTTGGCAACTTGGAGCAAGACTGTGAAGGTTACCGTTGTACAAGCTTGCTTAAAAGGTAAGCCCCTAACTGTCCTCTTTGATTTAAAAGATTAAAAAGTTAATAGTTATGAAAAAATTAAAACAGGCCTTATAAAGTGTTTTGGTCATAAGGACAAGGGACGTGATCCTTTCAACCAACTGTTAAAAATTACCCAACAAAAGGGGAAAGAGTGTGTGAATTCAGTATCAGAATAAAGTTTTTGTTCTCCAGCATGGTGACACAGAACCCCAACTTAAAAACGTTGCGCGACAACACGATAAATGATTGTTTCGTTAAAAACCTAATAATGGAAATTTGTAGGAAAGTCATGCAATCGAATGCATTCTACTTCGAGTTCGAATCGAATGTATTCTACTTAGAGATTATCCATTGTTAATCTGCTTCCAGATTATCACTCGAGAATCTGATTCGAGATTACTGGAAACACGGCCATCTCGAATGCAGGAAAAAAAATTTCCCCGTTGCCGTCTTTGATACCACAGGTAATATTAACCAATAATTAATGAATTAATATTCAAAAAAACTGTATTAACATCAAGTGTCACCCACTACAATTTTGAAAAAATGTATTTGATGGTTGGTTGGTTGGTTCATGTTTTTTGGCACAAGAGCCATATAGGCTATGCTGTGCCATGATAAATAGTGAAATTATACAAAACTAAATATATATAACATAAACAAGTGCAAATAAACAGAACAACAAGATAAATATAAGTATATAATAAATAAATAAATAAATTAGTTAACTTAAATCTCTCTATTAACATTTATAACTTCCAAAAAGTTCAGTATCTTATCAAGATTGGGCCTCTGGCCCAAAATCTCTCTCAAACTTGCAATTCCAAAATGCTGTCTACGACTCTGGTCAAAGGCAACATAGTTGTAAAGTAAGTGTTTAACACTTAGGCCTGGTACTCACATGCAACAACAGATGACGGAAATGGTTGCCGTTCCGTCGTCTTTCCGTGTCGCGTATACTCACATGCGGAAAATGGTCTATTGAAATGCGCGCCACCTGCCAGTTGTAATTATAAACAGCTATCGAGAGTAGACGAAAATAGCGTAGACAAAGACTGTTTTATTATATCAGTTAAACTTTTTAAGTTTACTTACAATCCTATCTCAGATAAAAAAGCCACAAAAGCCAAGGTTTTGGGTACGGAAAATATTTTGATGCCTTTCCAAATTAGGAATTTCGAATACTTTGATACCCAAATTAAGATTACGCAATCCCGAATACTTCATGCAGTAAGTACAGTACATCTATTTGACATTAATATTTAATTTGGATAGTAATACGATATAGCGAATAGATGAAATATATTTTATCTAAATATAGGTTTCTCCGAATGCCCATCGAAACATTCGCGAAGTTATTGCGATGAATTGAGCCTGACATTACGAAACAAAATACCCAATGGCGTGATGCAATATCAGCTCAAGATCGACTTTGTTTGACATTGAGGTAAAATGAATTATTTCATACTATAAGTAGTGATCAATCTCGTTATAACCATCTCGATGTTGTCACCTTCATATTTTAAAGCTGAATTTTAGTTTTGGAAGCGTATTTAAAAACATATTTTTATTGAGAAAATGCATTATTATTGACATTTAGAAAATGTATAGCGTATTAGAACTTTTTATATATTGTAATATTTCGTATTTAAAAAATAAAAATACAAATTATAATTTATAATAAAAAAATGAAATGGATAAAATAATAACGTTAACCTATTACCTATAATACAGAACCAAACATTTAGTATCTGTTTATATAATTTCTATAACAATAAAAACAGTTGGCCAATACAACAACAAAGTAATAATTATTGTTAGTTTGTTATTAATTTGTGTGATTCTCGTTTAAATTTTATCATGTACAACAATATAAATAGTTATTTATTTCTCAATACAACAAGTTAATTGAATGTGACAGAATGGAGATGATAAAATGATGCATTTAGTGTATACATTTCATCATATTTAAACTTCACTTAAAATTCTAGGTTTCTTGCTACTGGAGAGATTTTTCGAAGTCTGAGCTATACTTTTCGAGTGAAAAGAACAACAGTAACTTCAATAGTGAGAGAGACCTGTTTTGCCGTCTGGAAAAATCTGAAAGCAACGTATATGAAAGTACCTCGGACGGAAGAGAAATGGCAAAACATCGCTGATGAATTTTTGGAATGTTGGCAACTGCCCAATTGTTGTGGCAGTATCGATGGCAAGCATATTGTTTTGCAGTGTCCTGCAAATACTGGATCGCTAAATTATAATTATAAAGGAAGATTTAGCAATATATTAATGGCTGTAGCAGATGCCCATTACAAATTCATTTTTGTTGATTTTGGACATTACGGAAGTGAGAGTGATGGGGGAGTTTTTCAAAAATGTACATTTGAAAGAAAATAATAAGTCAGACACTTAATCTTCCAAAAGATGCTAATTTGCCAAATTCTAATGTAACTTTCCCTTATTACTTTGTGGCTGATGGAGCATTCCCCTTAAGGACAAATATATAATGAGACCGTACCCTCGCAAATCTCATTTTTGTCATACGAGCGTATTTTTAATTATCATTTGAGTAGAGCTCGGCAGTGTTGTCGAAAATGCTTTTGGAATTTTGGCATCACGTTTTAGAATATTTTTACAAGCATTGAATTTTGACAGAAATATAACATTGCCAAAGATTGTTGCTGCTTCCCTTGTGTTGCATAATTTTTTATTAACAGAAAGCAGCACTACATACTGTCCGACAGGTTTTGTCAATACAGAAGATTCAGCTCATTTAGTCAATCCGGGACAATGGCAGGACGAACAAAAAAATTTACATAAATGCAGTAGGCAAGGATCCAACACACATTTGCGTTTTTCATGAACTATAGAGGTCGCTGAATTTTTACAAAATGGCTACTTCATCTGGGTCGCTTGTAAGTAGTCAATGTAAAATGAATTATATATTACTATCTGAGATATTGAAATATCCTGCTTGTAGCAGTTCATCGAGAAATTTTATAGAATGAGAACAATTATTGCTAGCAGGACACATCATTTTGTGGTATTATCGAGAAAAATGAGCAAGATCGTTCTGTACATTTTTGTGCTCTTTGTCTGCAAACATTAGCTTTGACTTCTGTCCCACACAGAATTACTGGATTTTTAAAGTTTATCGATTTATCATATAAAATTGACAGCAGAACTTGTTCCTGTAAAGCTGAACAATTGGGAAAATGCAAACATTGCTTGGCAGTATTATTGTTTCTTAACAGGTAAGCTTGGCGTTTTTACAACACTATACATATTTTAGTGTAATATAAGTAGCTAATTAGGGCATGATTCTAGGTCCAAATAACGCGGGAAAGGGGGGCAAACTGTCGACCCCCCTGGGGAGCAAAAAAGTCAAAGGAACCATACCTGTATATGTGCGCGTTCGCGAAATATAGCCCTCGAAAGTTGGGCCAACGTCACGCGGGTTCGTGGGCAAAAAAGCCGGGTCACGTGACCCAATATTTTTTTCGCTTTTTCTGCCTCTCAGTGTTTAAAAAAAGCGTGCCCCCTTTCCTAGTCCTCCCGCGCGCCTCCCCCTCCTGTCCGAGCCGCCGCCGCAGTCTCCCCTTCGCACGCGGCCCGCGAGCCAAGTCTCCCGCCTGCAGCCGTCTGGAGTCGCCATCTGTTGCCTGTAAATACAAGTATCTATTATTATTACACCTCTTACCTGAGCGGGGACTCGAACCCCCGTCCTGGCAAGCGCCAGTCCACTCCCGTACGCACCCGCCCGCCAAGTCACTCTGCCAGAACCTATTCGGAACTCATATTTCAGGCATGCAAGCCCGAGGAACACACTGCGCATGACTGGCCATCCACGTGGCCCCCACCTCCGCCAGAGATGCAGCGCGCGCCGACCACGCGGCCCCACCTCGGCCGCGAAGTTGAAGCAGGCCGGTCGCGGATCACGTGACCGCGGCACAACCTACTGAAGTTTTATAAGCCCGTAGGCTGCCTTCGAGCCATTGTTCCTAGTTTCACAACT
Source organism: Centruroides vittatus (assembly GCF_030686945.1). NCBI lineage: Eukaryota > Metazoa > Arthropoda > Arachnida > Scorpiones > Buthidae > Centruroides > Centruroides vittatus. The sequence goes on along the minus strand of NW_027120721.1, from coordinate 14,957 downwards.
GCGTACAGGTATGTAGACTATGTTTACAAATTTTACAGTACAGTAGAGCGCTGTTAACCCGCAGCAATTAGGGTCCAAACTGTCAAAAGCCTTCGAAACGCAATTTTTAGTTAGACTTCCGAAAATTTTCACTTTTAAATTTTACCCCATTTTTGAGGGTCTCGAAAGTTCTCATATAGTCACGTTCGGGGGCCCGGATCTTGCAAAGGCTCGCCCGTACAGTAAACACATAATTCAATATTTCAGCCGCGGCTTACGTGGTCCGCAGCCGAAAGATTTTATGATAATGCATAAATTACCAGAAATGAAGTGATTTACGTTATTCTCGATATTCGTTATTGTAGTTCTTATTCTTGATCTTCACCATTTTACTTTGAATTTCATTGTAAGTTATTTTCTTTGTTATTGTTAAATATAAGACTAATCTTCTATAAATACCTGTTTGAAGTTGTAAGCCAGCATTTAAATATTTAATCTGCAATAGTGCAAAATTGGGATCCAAGCTCTTTCCGCGGCTTAACGGCACTCTGACTGACAATTGATCAATTGACAATCAACTGATCAATTGATGGAGCAGTATTTGACAATCAGTGTTTTACAGTATTTGGAGTATTTATATTTGGCTTGTATTTGTAGAATGCCATTCAATTGTGATCAGTCAGCATCTCCCGTTGTGGATCCCGACGACATATTTAACAACTTAACCTCGTACGAATTTCGTACCTACCTCCCCACCGAAGAGGCCGCCCAGAAATTTTGCCATCTTGTGGGGCTCGTGCCACATCCGGACCTCACCGGTTCCATACCGCCGTGTCCTAGTTGCGGAGGTAAGCATCGCTTGATTCTCGCATGTACAGGAGCAGCCACTATTCGCAGCCCAGCGTTTCGGTACGTTTCTAAGCAATTTCAATGTCTTTGTCGTAATTTTGCAGGACCCATGCTGAAGGAACCAGCTCCATCTGAGAGGTTCGGATTCGTCTACCGCTGCGAAAAACTGAAACAAAAAAAAACAGTTAAACGACGAACAGGCGGCACCGTCAGGAGGGCCGTGTGCACCGGTAGCCTGTCATGCACCCACAACACGTTCTTTGAACGGGCGAAACTGTCAGCACTAGAAGTATGATATTACAGTCGATTGTCGCTTTCTGTAATTTGATCGTGCCGATTACGATGACATATGTATAACAGATGTGTTTTCTTTGTATTTTACAGGGGCTGACATTGGTCTATTCGTGGGTGATGCAGCTGCCGGTCACCATCGCGGCGGAGCAATGCCGCGTGGCCCTCGCGACAGCGGTAGATTGGTACAACTTCTGCCGGGAAGTTGCGGAAGTTTTCGTCTCCCATGCTCAAAACATCCAGCTTGGCGGTGAAGGCTTGCACGTCGAGGTGATCGTCAACCCACGTTGCTGACGTTGCCGAAATGGCTGTCTATATTAATGTTATTTTTTCTTTCTTTTCAGATCGATGAGACCTTCACTTGGAGGCAAACATACAACCGCAGCCGCGTAGGTGTAGGCACCCAAATTACAATATTTGGTGCCTACTGTCGGGAAACGCAAGAGCTGATGTACTGGCATGTAAGTAGTGGCGAAACATTACTTCCTTTTATTGTTCAGTTATCGTGAAAAGCACACTGTCCGGCACACATTGGCGCATTTCAGACATGTTATATTTTCTCGTATTGTTTCAGGTGGACAACAAAAGCAGACGTGTTCTGTGGAGCCACATGCCCAGATACATCGCTCCCCATTCCATCATCGTTTCCGACAGCGCGGCCCAATATCGCGGTTGTGCGGCTTTTTTGGGCTTCTCTGGACATAAGATCGTCAACCACAGCCAGCAGGGCCCCGGTAGGTAAGAAGCACGAAACTGTGCTATGTGCTAATTGAAAAAAATGGACGGGCGTTATGGATAAGCGACATTTATCTGTTTTTTTTTTGTAGATTCGTGGACACTGATGACCCGGAGGCCCACACTCAGAACACCGAGCGCAGAAATCGCTGGCTGAAGAAGTCCATCAAGTCGCTCCACACAGACAGGAGCCTGCAAAGCTACACCTTCACTTACGTGTACAGGACGTGGTTCCTGTCCCAGTGGCCAACAACATCGGCCAAATTCCGACAGTTTCTATGGGACATCGTGGCCGTCTACCCGGGCCCTGGTCGCCAGGGTCTTCAACTCCAGACGATCAGTCTGCCCGTGGATCAACATCTGCCGCCAGACGTGCCCTATTTCGATGTTCCCGTGCACGAGGGCACCGAAGAGGAACAACAGGGGGATGACGACCGCCCAGTGAGTAGTACAGCTTATGTATAGTGCGTGCGACCAAAGGATACTTCTTTGCAAATGTAAAACCTGGATTATGTGCTTTTTCAGACAACATCGGGCAACACCACCACCACCACCTTCGTCATCGACCCCCAGGACCTAGCCGAGGCGGGGACCAGCAACCTCACCCCGTCCTCACCTACAGAACATCAGGAACAGGCTAGGCGTCGCCAGGTAGCGAGAGGAGGACGTCGCGGGAGAAGCAAGAGGAGACGCTGTTAAAAGTGAGTGCAGAATCTGTTTTCTTGCCCTTTTCTATCGGTAGTTAGAATGTGTTAGAGATAGCGAAATAGAAGCAGCGCGATCGGGTTTAGATCGAAGCTAAATAGAAGCGCGATCAAGTTTAGATTGAAGCGGAACAGAAGCGCAATCGGGTTTAGATTGAAGCTGAATAGAAGCGCGATTGAGTTTAAATCAAAGCGGAACAGAAGACATCTGATATTCGAAAAGCATTGCTCTTTGCAGCTTTGAGTGTTAATGCAAGAAAAAGTTTTTATGCCGAGAATTTTGTTAAAGTGATGTCGTTTGGCTGGAATGGGTGTGTCATCTGAACATCCACTCCAGCTGAACGATATCGGGCAAGCCTTTTAACCAACAAGAAGAATGCCCAGCGAACAGTGAAGCTTGTGTGTGTGTGTGCATATATATAGTGCTCGTTACCGAAGGATACTTGTATGCGAAACCTGGATTATATGCGATCGTTCGGACACCATCTTCATCGTCGTCGATCTCCGGGACATAGCCGAGGAAGAGGCGGCGACCTCACCCCGTTCTAAACAAGATCGAAAACAGGCTAGACGTCGTCATGTAGCGAGAGGAGGAGACTCTGTCAAAGGTGAGTACAGGATCTGTTTTCTTGGCCTTTTCGGTAGTTAGAGCGTGTTAGAGATAGCTCGAAATAGAAGAAGCGCTCTCTGTTTACGTAGGAGCGGCGTCGGAGAAAGCATTGCCTAATTAGTCTTGTTAATCAGGCTTTTCTTTAGTCGTTGTCGACGAGTGTCGTTAGAATAGGGCTTGCTGGCCGTAAAATGCGCGACAGGCTTAGCGGAGAGAGCGGCACGAGTCCCGACGGCGTTCCCCGGAAGTGGCGGCGGAGAGGTGACACCCTCGTGTTTAGGGGGTTTTTAGGAGTCTCTAGTTAGTTGTAACAAAAAACGTTCGAAACAGAAATTTTAGTTGTACTTCCGAAAATTTTCACTTTTAAATTTTACCCCATTTTTGAGGGTCTCGAAAAGTTCACATATAGTCATTTTGGGGAGCCTATATCTCGCAAAGGCGCGCTCGTAGACCCATGGTTCATTAAACTTTTTTTGTTCCTATCAGTATGCTCTACAGCTCTGTTAAAGTCCCAACCGCGTCATTCAGACCTAGAATTGTACCCTAATTAGTGCTGAAGGTTAATTAATTAGGTTTTTTTAAGATTTACTAATGTTTATATTAATTTTTAGATTCAATATATCTTAATCTAGCAATTCGTTACATTTTAGTTATTATGCTAAATTCTTTCCGCTTGTTTTTTTTATTTTACCTTTTTTTGTAACAATAAATAAATAACTAAAATTATAATGAATTTATTCAATTATATCAATTAATATGATTGGATAGTTGCTTAACTAACAATGAATTATCATTATCTTTAGAAATAACATAGAAGAACTTGAAAATTTATCTAAGACACATTTGGAATGTTCTTCGAACAGATTAAAAGAAAATATCCAGTCTAATTATGAAATAATTTCAATCAAGAAATTTTGCCATACTGGATCTAATAATAGCAGAATAGCTTTAAATATTGATTCTGAAAAGTGCTTAAACATTTTAACAGAAGCTGCACCAAATTCTTCACTAACAAAACACATGTAAGTTTTATCTGTTTTAATTTTTAATTATATGAAATGATTGATATATAATATAATAAGTTTATTATTATTATTGTAAAAAAGGACGGAAAAGCCTTGCATCTTTATCAGAGATAAATAGAGAGATCAACAGAGTTGATCAGAATAATGATGTCAATGCTATTTTCTCCCACATTCAAAACTTTAGTGCAATTGGAGTTTTTAATTGTAATAAATTGTATTATACAAGTACTATAAAAAAAGAATTAATATTAACTTTTAAAAATATTGGTTTAAAAGACTTGCCAAAAAGACTGATAGATTATTATAAAAATAAAGTTATGGTGAGTATTGAAGAATGTAAAAGAATATGCCTAGAAAGCAAAGTAAATAAAATATTACGGAAGGAGGAGAAAGCAAAAAAATTACAAGCAGTATATGCTATAATTTTTATACATATCATTTCAATCTTAATCCAAATTGGAATGAAAAATTTTCAAAACGGAATATTTTTTGGAAAAATGAAAATACGGCATATGGCCTTTTGCACGAAAATGATGCAAGACAATTATACTCTTCACATTCTGGCAAGAGAATTGTAGAATTTGGCATTATTATTTCACCAGCTTTGCCATGGTTAGAATATACCCGATAAAATAATAATGAAACAAAATATTCCAACTTCTCTTTTGGATATAAAGTGTCCAGTAAAGGAGAAGAATGAACCTATCCAAGCCTTAATTCAAAAGAACGTGTTGAAGTTTATTACCATTAATGGTGAGAATGTTGAATTAAAAGAGACATAAATATTACGGTCAGGTTCAGCTAGGGTTGTTGTTAACTAATTTGCCAGTATGCGATTTTGTGATATATTCATCATTTGATAATTCATTTATTTCTTTTGAAGTAAAAAAAGATGATGAATTTTTTAAATAAATTTATTTCAGTACAAAAAGAAATATATTTTAATAAAATGCTTCCATTTTTATTTACTGAAAGTAATGAATAGTGTATAAACATTGTAAATATAAACATTTAAAAAGTTCTTTTCTTTTCTAATTCATAATTTTTATTTAATATGGATGTTCTAATTATTGAAATATCTTGTTGTAAATATCTTTTATTAACCCTCGGGGTGCCTGATGGGGTCTGAGAGTCCCGACTCATTTTCAAAAGTTCATAACTATTTTAATATTTGTGTTAGCGACTTAAGGTTATTAGTAGCTTCAGTTCTTTTAATGCGCTTGCGATCCGCACAAAACTTTTAGTTCATCGCGCGATATTCTGCGAACAAGACGTGGTCGAATAAGTACCGGGCCTCACAGACCCCACCAGGCGCTCCCACGTTGCAAAAGTGCAAGTAATATTTTCTGTGTAAAATTCGTATCTTTTGTGTTTGCTTGATTTATAACACATTTACATTGTCAGTACATAAACGTTTAAGCAGCTACTGAGCGTCTGTAAAAAATGAGCCAGATTTATTTGCATGGGACATGCGAAATTCCTATGGGAAAAATGTCTGAATTCTCAATTTCAAATTTTAAGTGAAATTGAGAATTCAGCTTAATTTGAATTGAAATTGAAATTTTGAGCTTAATTTTTATGCTTTAACTAGCTGACCCGGCCACATGTTGTTGTGGCTCAAAATGTATCTATTATAAATGTGTAACACTTCCCCCGTAATGGGGATTTCAAAAAATCCCTTTTTAGTGTATATTCTGTTGACGTCACCTATTAAAACGCAATTAAAAACCCAAAAAACCGCATCTAAAATAGTATAAATAGAAGCCGAGTTCTTCACAGTAAGCCTTAATCCTGTCCCTTTCCCCCCGTAGGGAGAATTTCGACATGTATATTATATAAAAACACGTGCATATTCGAATGCAACATTGTGTCAAAATTTCAAAGAAATCGGTAGGAACAAACAAACGTTATATTTTATTTATATAGATAGATAGAAAATGATCTTCTTTAGTCCATTCTCACAGAAAAGCATAATGCCTCACAGAAAAGCAAACTTAAGTCGTCAGAAGTTAGCGCCATCTGTTGGACACGAAAAGCCTTAATCCATATATAAATATATTTTTGAAAGGGGGAAAATGGTGATCTTCACATATGCCACAAACCTTCGCGGGAATGTATTAAACAACTTCCCAAAGTTTCATGGCAATCGGATAAATGGTGTGGTAATGCATGAAGGACAAACACACACACACACACACACAGACACACACACACAGACACACATTCGTTTTTATATATATAGATAGATAATTATATTAAGTGCCATTAAAATGAACCCAAAATACTTAAATTATAATGAGATTACATCATGATTTCTAGAGAAACAAAGTTAACATTTTTGTTACAACAAAAAAAGTTGATGTTTTTTATTATGTAGTCGTGTGAATAAATATTTCACGTAAATCAATGATTGTTTTATTCTAAATATGTCTTAATAAACCTATTATATATATATATATTAACATAACATTATATGGCTTGTAAAAATAATTTCAATGTAGTGTTTTATTTTGGGGTCTGTGGGACCCCACCAGGCGCTCGGCGGAAATTTCTTCACCAGGCACCCCAAGGGTTAAATGAAAACTGTAAAAAATAATCTTGTGTGAGATAATGTATTAAAAATATAAACAATTACTCAATTATTAAAATTATTATTATTTACAATATGGTAATTTTGAATTAAAATTTGTCATCTGACAGTATAGGAGAAAAAAGATTTCCTACAGCTGTTGCAATAATTAAAAGTTCATTGACAACAGAAGTGATTTTCCAGGGAAGTCTTGCTGAAAATATCTTAAACTGTTTAATTCTCTGGATAAATCTTTCAACGTGCACTCTGGCGCATGCAATATTCTTTGTTCTCACTGCTTCACATTTATTTAATTATTTTTTTTTTTTCAAAAATGGTAGTTGAATTACTTCTATTCCTTTTTCTAAACAAAGTTTATCAATTAAAAAGCCTTCATCAACCATCACCGAATCACTATAAGGTGTTAATAAATTCAAGAAGTCACTCTGTTCAAAGATTGCCTTGTCAGAAGTTCTACCTCCATATGCACTACTTAAAAACGTTGCAATTCCACCTGGTGAAAAACCTATTAAAAATTTTATAGTTGTGTCACCTTTATAGTGAGAGTAGCAACGTATTCGACACTTTAAACACTTTAGTCTCTGCACTCTAATTTCTGAGCAGTCCAAAATTACTCTTACATTACGAAACCTGTTAAAACATTTAGGCATATTTTCTAAAATATTTATTTTTGATGGCCAAACAATTGCACACTTAAGTACTGAAGCAAAGATTTTCACACCTGAGTAAAATATTCTACTTGCAGTTGGTACAAAACAATGAAAAAATAAAGATATAACGAAGAAAGAAATATTTAATTTCATTTTGATTAGGACCATAAAAAGTTTATCTTCAAAAGAAAAATTAGTATTACTGATTTGTTTTGTTTTACATACATCACTAAAAAGTTTAACAATAGCATTAAATAGTTTAAAAGTGGGTATACCAGTAATGGAATTTAGTTGGGATTCTGTCTTAACAAAATTACATATGTTTACCAAAAATTTTGCAGTGGATATTTGTATGCCAACTGATCTGTAATATTTTAAATTTTTATCAGAATTAGAATTGCATTACATTAAAAGTGTTTCAGCAGCTTCTCTATCATTAATTTCAAAATCAATTGCATAAGAAGTTTCTTCTGTTTGTTCTCTATCACTAATTTCTGAGTCAATTGCATGGGAAGTTTCTTCTGTTTGATACGTTGTTTCTGAAAACTTATTTCTTTTAATTCTTTTAGAACATGTTTTTGTACAAATACTGCTCTCTGGCAAAAGTAAACTTGGTACAAAAGTTTTCTTTAATTGTCTTCTTTAACATGCATATACTAAAATTTAAATAGAATTAGATTTTATTGAAGATAATCCTATAGTATAAATTAAAAACGTATACAAATACTAAATTACTTTATATTTAAAATAAATGCAATCTTTTTCAGTTTGATTTTTTAATACTATCAAATTACAATATTCTAAACATATTTATAAAAACTCGATAGCAGACTTACATGACAAAATATAATCTTCAGGAGTAAAATGTTTCAAATATACTACCATATATTTCGTAACTTTCTTGCCAATTCTTAGCAGTCGAATCCACTCTTTCCGTCAGTTACATTTCTGAGATTCGCCAAATTCTGATTTACGTAAAATCATCTGTTTTTCATGTGGAAATACATGAAAACTTACATTGGGATCACGTATGGCTTTGGAATTACAATTTGGAACACAACAGAAAACTTTACTTTTCCTTTTACTAGTCATCTTTACTGCTGACAATACACAAGGAACATTCAAACGACCCAGATAGAATAATTTTGCTCTGAAACACCAGAGGGCGAGCATCCGGTGAAAAACGCAAATAGCAATGATGCAAGTGTTACACAACAAACTTGCCCACTATTTATGTAGCGAAGGTGCCGTCGAATGGCAAAATAGCCGTGTATATCGAGGCCTTCGTTAAATTTTTATGATGTAAAAATATCTGTAAATATTGTTTTGTATATATAAAAGTGATGATTTATTTTAAAAGTATATGCTAAATGATTTACTTATTGTATTGTTCATGTATTTCTTGTTTCCAACAAATAATTCAGTGTTTTTCAATACCTCATGTCTATATTTGATAACCTTCATATAAGATTACAAGAATTATCACAAAATCTGTTCTTTTTCATGAGAACTATTATCAGTTCCTTTGATATATTGCCAAATTTTTCTGTATAGTTAAAATTAATATGGTCTGTGTCCAATAATATTGAAATTATATCAAATCAGAAGTTTAATAAAGCCTATAATTCAGTTATTCTAATTTACAAACTTACTAAATATCAAGCAGATCAGCTACTCAATTCTTATATAATGCACATTAACTAAATCTAAATAAATTTAGATTTTTTTTAAAAAAGACTAAAATGTTACATAAAAAAAATGAAAACAAATCAAACTCATTCTAATAAGCATAATTGGGTTGACAAAGATTCTTATATTTTGGATATGATTTTCTAGATCTGTTGGAGTTTGATGAAAATGAGCTCTTAATCAAGATCTCATGAATGTAATTAAGTTTATGGCAACTTTGAATATTCATTATTTTCAGGTTATCCTTTGAAGAAACAAGTGTTTTTTCATGATCATTCTACGATTCAGTTATAATTATACTTTTTGTTATTTAATTTGTTTCAAGAATTTTAACAAATACTAATAAGTGTCACATATTTTATTTCCCCCATGTAATATATTAATCCTTAAACAATATAGTTTATTGACTGATTATTATTATTTTTCAAGTAAGTTTTAAATAGGAAAATTTAAAAGAAATTTGTAACATACACTCAAACCTGTTTTTGTGCAGTCTATTTTTGAATGATTTTTATTTGTGCTATTTGTTTTATGTGATTTTTTGTGTGCGGTATATGAATTTCAATCAAATTGGTATACTGCACAAAAATAATTGCACAAAACACATTGCACGTATAAAAAATCGCACAAAAAAGACCGCACACAAACAGGTTTGAGTGTATTGTATAGCATTTAAATTTATATTCCATACTTTATAATTTCACAAAAAAGTTCTTTGAGATAATTTTTCTCACAATATCTGAATTCTTCCTCCATGTCTATTACATTTGTACAAATATGTACTAAAATATTGTAAAAGCATTAACAAATTTCCTGAATGTATTCTGAAGATGCTGTGGAGTGGCTGTTTATATCAAGGGTTATATTCTAGATAGCCTGTTAAAAAAATTTATAGTGTAAAAATGAAAAATACATGATAACTTTTATAACATTTTTTATTCTTTCAAGTATTCATCTTTTTCTTCTAATTCCAACATCATTAATTCAATATTCTTCATGGCATAATGCCTGTCTTTTTTATTTAAATTGCAAAGTCTAACATTTAGACTTTTACAAAAGCAGTCTACTCTGTCTTCATGTGTAGTTTCAGTTAAAAGTTTAAATGTTTCACTACAAGTTTTTAGAGCAACATCCAACATGTCTTGACTTTTTTTTGTCGTCTTCTGTTTTTTCTTATAGGGGCTTTCTGGTTGAATATTCTCTTCAGATGTCTCATCTCTGTAATAATAACAGCAGTTGTTATTATCTATTACAATTATTTATTATAAATTTATAATATTGTACAATTTCAGTTACATTTCAGGTTAATTAATTAGTGGGTAATAATTTTTTGAAGCAAAAGCCACACAGGCCAAGCTGCGCCACAACATATAATAATATAATATAAATAAATACATAAATGAATAACAATAATAAATACAATAAAATACAAAACAGAAACGAACAAAAAACGGATAACAAAAATATATAACAATTAAAATGAATATAGCAACAAAATGTATATGAATATAAAATAAATAAATGAACAATGATATCTGTTTATAAATATTTGTGACTTTTATAAAGGTCAATAATTTAACAACATTTAACCTCTGGCCCAAAATATCTTTAAAACTTGCATTTCTATAATGCTGTCTACAAATCCTCTCAGAAGCAATGCAATTGCTCAGTATGTGCTTAACACTTACAGTACAGTTGCAATACTGACACACAGGCTGGTCATCACCCTTCAAAAGGTATTGATGAAAAAGTCGATTATGTCCTATTCTCAAACGAGTAAGCATGACCTCAGATCTCCTGTCATAAAATTTCTTTTGTGTCCAATTTTCTATCACAAGTTTGATCTCATGTAGTTTATTGTAAACTTGTGCATTCCACATATTTTGCCATCTCTCTGCTAGTCGTTTTTTAACGACTAGCTTCAAGTCACCTCCTTCGATAAACATTGTATGCTGAGAAAAACTTGCAGACTTTGCAGCTGCGTCGCCTTCTTCATTTCCTCTTATACCTACATGGCCTGGGACCCAACAAAATTTTATAGAGAAATTCCTCGCAAAAAGATGGCAAATCAGCTTACGAATTTTAATCACTATGGAGTGAGAACTAGGTTCATACGAGATCAAAGCCTGGAGCGCACTAACTGAGTCAGTGTAAATCACGCAGCAACGATGACCTTTCCTATTTATATACATTAGGGCTATATAAATAGCCTGCAACTCCGCAGTAAAAATGGAGGAATTCAGTGCTATTTGTTCTGCCACAATTTCATCCTGACAAACAAAAACTAAGCCAACATAATCATCCGATTTAGATCCATCTGTGTATATAAAAATTAAATTCCTGTAACAATATTAAATTTCTGCAAAGTGCTGTCTATAGACATAGTCTGGGGTGGTTTCTTTTAGAAACTGCTTTAAGCTTAAATCAATGTTTATCACAGGAATTGACCAAAATGATATATTATCGACCTCGACCTGCGAAATGTTGCTTGTGTCCAGGTCAATCGTGCTGCTTACATTCTCCATTCTTATGTCAAACGTAGGGACACTACTTGGGCGAGCTGCAAATAATCTCCTCAGCTGACTATCTGAACAATCAGCTAAAAGTTTATTTTGGTTGATTGGTTGGTTAGTTAAGGTTTATTGGCACAAAGGCCACACAAGCCAAGCTGCGCCACGACTAATGGTATATATGAGCACATAAATAACAATAAAAATAAACAAAACAAAAAACAAAAAAACTAATAACAAAAATATACAACAGTTAAACTGTGTATAACAACGACATGTATATAGATATAAATAAATAAATAATCAAATCTCTTTATAAATATTTGTAACTTTTAAAAAGTTCAATAATTTATCAACATTTGGCCTCTGGCCCAAAATCTCTTTAAAACTTGCATTTCCAAAATGCTGCCTACGAATCCGTTCAGAGGCGATGCAATTGCTCAGTATGTGCTTAACACTTACATTACAGTTGCAATACTGACATACAGGCTGGTCATCACCCTTCAAAAGGTATTGATGAGTCAGTCGAGTATGTCCAATTCTCAAACGAGTAAGAATGACCTCAGATCTCCTGTCATAGGGTTTCTTCTGTGTCCAATTTTCTATCACAAGTTTGATCTCGTGTAGTTTATTGTGAACTTGTGCGTTCCACACATTTTGCCATCTCTCCTCTAATCGTTTTTTAACAACTAGCTTCAAGTCACCTCCTTCAATAAACATTGTATGCTAAGAAGGACTTGCTGACTTTGCAGCTACGTCAGCTTCTTCATTTCCTCTTATACCTACATGGCCTGTAACCCAACAAAATTTTATAGAGACATTCCTTGCAAAAAGATGGCAAATCAGCTTACGAATTTTAATCACTATGGAGTGAAAACTAGGTTCATACGAGATCAGAGCCTGAAGCGCACTAACTGAGTCAGTGTAAATCACGCAGCAACGATGACCTTTCCTATTTATATACATTAGGGCTATATAAATAGCCTGCAACTCCGCAGTAAAAATGGAGGAATTCAGTGCTATTTGTTCTGCCACGATTTCATCCTGGCAAACAAAGGCTAAGCCGGCATAGTCATCCGATTTAGATCCATCAATGTATATAGGAATTAAATTCCTGTCACGATGTTAAATTTCTGCGAAGTGCTGTCTATAAACGTAGTCTGGGGTGGTTTCTTTTAGAAACTGCTTTAAGCTTAAATAAACGTTTATCACAGGAATTGACCAAGGTGATATAATATCGACCTCGACCTGCAAAATGTTGCTTGTGTCCAGGTCAATCGTGCTGCTTACATTCTCGATTCTTATGTCAAATGTAGGGACACTACTTGGGTGAGCTGCAAATAATCTCCGAAGCTGACTATCTGAACAATCAGCTAAAAGTTTATTTTAAAATCTCTGTTTAATGTAATAAAAAAGGAACAACTGTTCTCTCCTAAGAGATAGTGGAGGCTCATGAGCATCCACATACAAACTTTGTACAGGAGAAGTTCGAAATGCACCAGTGCATAAACGCAATGCTTGATGGTGGATTGGATCCAGCATCCGAAGAGTAGATTCTCGTGTAGAGCAATACACAACGCATCCATAGTCCAGCTTAAAGCGAACAAGGGCCCTATAAATCCTGAGCATAGAACATTTGTCTGCTCAACAGGATGAGCAGCACAATACCTTTAACAGGTTTAAAGATTTTAAACATCTACTCTTCAAATTGCGCAAGTGTGGTAAGAACGTCAAATTATGGTCAAACACGACACCCAAAAATTTTGCTTCGTTGATTATCGATAGCAAAATAGAGCGTAACGGATATAAATTTAGTATATATCATAATATCGTAATGCATAATCGAGTTTTTTACATGTACAATGGGCGCCGCCATCTTGGATTTTTAGATTATCGCTACAAATCATTAAAATACGTAGTAACTTTTATTTTTATAATTGTAATACGATTTTTAATAGTAAAATAGAGCGTAACATAAATAAATTAAGTATATATTATGATATCGTAATGCATAATCTAGTTTTTTACATTTACAATGGGCGCCGCCATCTTGGATTTTAAAATTATTCTTAGAAATCATCAAATTACGTAGTAACTTTTATTTTTATAATAATAATACGATTTTTAATAGCAAAATACAACCTAACGTAAATATATTTATTATATTTAATGATATTTTAAAGCAGAATCGATGTTTATCTATTTATGATGGGCGCCGCCATCTTTGATTTTAAGAGTATTTACGCTTCAAATTATAAACTACGCCATAACTTACATAATTTTGATCTGATTCGATTATCGATAGCAAAATAGAGCGTAACGGATATAAATTTAGTATATATCATAATATCGTAATGCATAATCGAGTTTTTTACATGTACAATGGGCGCCGCCATCTTGGATTTTTAGATAATCGCTACAAATCATTAAAATACGTAGTAACTTTTATTTTTATAATTGTAATACGATTTTTAATAGTAAAATAGAGCGTAACATAAATAAATTAAGTATATATTATGATATCGTAATGCATAATCTAGTTTTTTACATTTACAATGGGCGCCGCCATCTTGGATTTTAAAATTATCCTTAGAAATCATCAAATTACGTAGTAACTTTTATTTTTATAATAATAATACGATTTTTAATAGCAAAATACAACCTAACGTAAATATATTTATTATATTTAATGATATTTTAAAGCAGAATCGATGTTTATCTATTTATGATGGGCGCCGCCATCTTTGATTTTAAGAGTATTTACGCTTCAAATTATAAACTACGCCATAACTTACATAATCATGATCTGATTCGATTATCGATAGCAAAATAGAGCGTAACGGATATAAATTTAGTATATATCATAATATCGAAATGCATAATCGAGTTTTTTACATGTACAATGAGCGCCGCCATTTTGGATTTTCAGATTATCGCTAGAAATCATTAAAATAAGTAGTAACTTTTATTTTTATAATTATAATACGATTTTTAATAGTAAAATAGAGCGTAACATAAATAAATTGAGTATATATTATGATATCGTGATGCATAATCTAGTTTTTTACATTTACAATGGGCGTCGCCATTTTGGAATTTAAAATTATCTTAGAAATCATCAAATTACGTAGTAACTTTTATTTTTATAATAATAATACGATTTTTAATAGCAAAATACAACCTAACGTAAATATATTTATTATATTTAATGATATTTTAAAGCAGAATCGATGTTTATCTATTTATGATGGGCGCCGCCATCTTTGATTTTAGGAGTATTTACGCTTCAAATTATAAACTACGCCATAACTTACATAATTTTGAT